>NC_049912.1:27775013-28075013 GCF_001411555.2 Juglans regia | reverse complement strand
CCAGACAACCAAGTCTTATGATATTCTAGCGACTTGGCTCTCTCATTGTACTTATTTTTTCTAACCTTCTTTTCTTTCCTAGGCAAATTTTATGGCACCAGTTGTTGGGGGGATGGAACCCCCATCCAAGACCCTAGCATCACTTCCTATGGGAAGGATGGAGGTGCCAACATGCCAGAGTCCTGCTCGCTGCCTATTTTTCTAACTAATTTCCAATCAGAACTATTTTCTTTCTAATAAATTCTCCTTGCCGATGGGGTTGCATCTAGCATTTCCATGCTATTTTAGATCATTTGCAAAACCCTTTTATTTCATGTTGTTGTTCCTTGTGTCTTCCAGAGGAGTCTTCAAAAGGAAAGGCAAAGAATGGAACACGCAAATACTGCTAATACAAAGTTTCTGCATGAATGTGGAATTCTTCGTGGTAGGCTTCAAGAATGTAGTCTTAATTTTCTCGTTGAAGAGGAAGATAAATTAACTTTGGACACTTCATCACCATCTGATGCCATAGATCTGTTGACAACATCTGATAATAGAATTGGCCTCCTACTCGCAGAGGTATCTTAACAGCTTTAGTAAATTCTCTCATTTGTTTGTTGTAATATGTCCTTGCAATCTGTCTCAATTTTGAATGCAGTTCTAAAGAGTAACTCTTCCTGTGTGAAAGTTCAGTCATCTAGATATAAGTTCACGTGTTTTAACGGTTGCTTGTGGGCTATGTTTTTGTACTATTTATCAGTGTTCAAATCTTGTCAAGCCTTAAAGAAAGAAACTGTGTAAAAGCAATGCCGTGTTAACTCTCTGTTCATAGTGAAAGTACCACAAAGTGCCACATTTGGAATGAAGTCTTTGAGGGAGTACAGTTAGTTTATTTTCAGAATAATTCAAAGAAAGTGCATTGTCAACACCTTAAGAAATATGTATAAACCAATGTATCAGTATATGTATGTCTGGTTCAATCTAGGTTTAATATGCCCATAGTTATTTGGGTACAGGTTACGGGTTTACATGTTAACCGGTTTCTATTTGATAAGATTCTGGGGCACCAGGCGATTCTTTATTTCCTGATTTTGTTAGGTTTCTGATGTCACTATCTTCACATTAACTCCTTGTGAAAATTGGGAAGGGGCAAGTTTTGATTTGTGTTTTTACCATGTTCGTTTGTCCATATAGTCAGTATACTGTAGCTATTGCCTCTTTTCTCCATCTTGTTTGTCCACGTGACGTCATGAACGAGTGTAATGGCAGTTTTTGGACCATGATAGCACTTCAGTATTAGTCGGTGACACTTTTTCATTTATTTTTGCCCAAAAGTAGGAAAACACCAACCTGTTATTTATTTTTTATGTTCTTTATTTTCCCTCGTTGTGCAAATCCAAATGGTGTGCATTCAGTGCACTTATGTTCCGTGGGCATGAAAAAAAGAAGGGTGAAATCTTCTATAGATTTTACACAAGTCAGAACAGCCCCACAATTGTGGATTCTATTCACAGTTCGTATTTCTGGGGTGCATTTCAGGCTGATGAGAAATGAGAAAGTTATTCATGTACAAAAAAAAGCCTGCCCTTTTCCTCTCCTCTTCAGATCTAACAAGTGCAGATTATCATTGTATATTTGGGTTTAGACTTCATAATATAATTTATTTTTAGGTTTTTTTTTTTCCTTTCTATTAACATCTGTGCATCTGAATCTTTGACATGGTTTGTAAAATTGGAACAGGCACAGCTTCTTGCACAGGATGTAGAAAATGCCATTGCAGTAGTGGACAAATCTCGCGATGTAAATGGCAGTAATAAAAGGACAACAGATGATGAGTTGAGGAAGATGTTGACAGATGTATTCGTTGAAAATGCTGGATTAAGGAAACAGGTCAACTCAGTTATCCGTTGTGCTTTAAACACAAATGGTACGCCCGAGCAAGATTACATCGTTGAAAATGCTGGATTAAGGAAACAGGTCAACTCAGTTATCCGTTGTGCTTTAAACACAAATGGTACGCCCGAGCAAGATGACGATGACGAGGACGAGGAAGTTCCATCGAGAAAAACTGTTCTAAGCAAGTTCTTAGAACGATAACATGGTTGATCTTCTAGATGAATATATGGTTTTCTGACAAATTCTATATTGTCATCCCAGTAAATGCAGTAGAAACGCATCGAGTTTTGTAGTTCTGTATGATATCAGGTGTGGCTACTAAATGACATTGTTGTATCATATCGTTCCTTGAATAAATTAATTTGAGAAGCTCGCGGGCAACCATTTGCAGTGATAGTCTCTTTTCAAATTTCAACAGTTATTGCACAAATAAACGCTCAAAAGTCATCACCCTTTGGGTTGCCATGTTAAAATGAAAGAAGATATTATCGAGTTCTTGTATGAATACAAAGACTTAAAAGTAGAAGAATAATAAATATATAAAATAAGTCTTTCACAGCATTTATAACATTTGCTCGAGACTTTCATGTTATGTTCGGATAAAAACTTATAAAAATCTTCGTGCCCGTGCTAATGATTTTTGGGGTCTAGAATGCGGGAAAAAGGGTAATGATTTTCATTTATTTTGTTAATCGCGCAAGTGTCTAATATTCTCAAAATCATTTCCTTTTCAATACCGCGCGCGACCAATCTTTCCAAGTAATTAATTACATACAGATTCAAGGCTGACTCTTCGTATTACAACAACGTCCCACTAGCTCGAAACAAATTACTAAACCGAATGCGACCCACTCAGAAGTGAATAAACATCAGAGAGAGGCGAACAGAATGGTCAGTGGCATCTATACGCATGCATGACTGCCTCTTGTCCGACAAGGCAATGTTGTAGCTGCACGAAACCAGTCCGAACTCATCATGGTTGGAGTTGTGGGCGGCAAAATCGATTAGTCTCCCCCTCCAAACATCCCCATCATATCTTTTGTAGATCCCATTTGCTTCATCAAGTTTTGTAAGCCACCCATGCCACCAATCTGCTTCAGCATCTGTGGGGGGAGGACTTTGCTCATGTGCTGTGCATTCATATTCCGAGATAACGCATTCATATCACCCTTCTTAGGAATCTTAAGCCCTTTCATTTTGCTCCATACTTTGGCAAGACGCTTGTACTCTTCCAACATATCCATTACTTCTCTCACAAGACGACCAGATCCTCGTGCTATCCGCATCATTCGAGACTCATTCATAAGCTTTGGATTCGTACTATCCAACTCTGCAACATTTTAGCAGTTAATTATTAGGATCAGGGCACGGGTTCTGTTCTGTCAATATAAACGCAATCCAATAACGATGAGGCCAGAAAATGTAGCAGAACATTACCACATAAAAATTGACTAGACCTACCTTCATTTGTCATTGAGTCCATCATGGTCATGTACCTCTTGATCTTTGCCGAACTTTCCTTTTCATGACCTTTTGGCATTAGCTCGGCACTGAATCCTGGAAGCATTGAAAAAACCTACACAAACCAGGTCAGTCATCAGCATGAAAAACCAGCCTCTCCGATAATGAATCAGAAGTAGAAATTTAATAGCTTCAGTTAAAAAAATCAAAACAAAGTTGAAACTTCCCAATGGTCATTTGGTGATGTGTAAAAAATTTTGTTAATCAATTGACATTTCCCTATTTATTTGCCTTCACACATGCGATCATCAATTATTTCTCACACTCTTAAACAACTGATGCAGAATAGATGTGAAAAGACACATATTATCAACAAAACTTCAATAAATAATATGAGTAACAACCTGGCTAATTGGACCCATTTTAAGTATGTTCTGAAATTGCTCATACATAATCCTTAATGTAAAGTGCCCCTCTGAAAGCTTTTGAAGAAGCTCAGGCTGCTGATCCATGGGAACAACTTCATGAATTTTGTCCATAAAGGCAGACAAGTCGCCCATGCCTAGATGGAAAGATAATTGATGTGTAAATACTCAAAATATTCACAGGAATAGGTAAAGCCACGAAAGTCAAGCGTCAAGACTAAAAAAATTAGGTGCACACCTAAGAGGCGGCTGACAAAGGGTTTCACATCAAAAACTTCAAACTCATCCATGTGCTCTCCAGTTCCAATAAATATGACAGGGCTCTTTGTTGCTGCAACACTACATAGAAAAAGTGGAACATGATTTAGTTGTCAAAACAAACAAAAGACAGGCTATAATTGCTTTCTATCAGAACAAGAGTTTCCATTTCAAAACTAGTTCTTGGATTCGTAATTTTAAGCACAAGGTCAAGAAGCACTTTTGGGAAAACTGTACTGAAATACCAAGTGTCAAAGCATATATTGCTCAAAATGCAATCGTGTTATCTTCCCTCAAAAACAATATTAAAGGGTGAAGTGTCGATGCAAATATTGCTCCCCTTGACAATTGGGTCGTTTTCGGGAAAGACTCCCAAAATGGAATGGAATTTAGGATCTACTCAATAAAGACTAACCCTAATAGCTTAGAGAAGAACTTGCACAGCCTCAACAAACAAATGCATGGAAGCGTTATCACATTTTTGCTTTTGATAAGTAGCATGGAAGCATCATCACATTAAATCTAAAAACATAAAAGTGCAGGCCGCAGTTGCTTGCAATAGAACTTACGCACTGAGTGCACCACCTCCCTTTGCATGTCCATCCATTTTGGTAACAATTACAGCTCCAACTGAAACGCTTTGCTTAAAAGCTTGAGCTTGATCAAATGCAGCCTGACCAATACTGCTATCCATAACAAATATTACAAGATCTGGTTTCTGGAAGATGCAAGGAATATATATCAGCAATCATAGGCAATTAAATAAAATTTGAGTGGAAAAATGCAATATCGGGAAAATACCGTTGCTTCAGAAACTTGACGCATTTCTTCAAAAAGAGCAGCTTCTTGTTTGTGGCGCCCACTGGTATCAACAATTATTAGATCATAATTTTCTTCCTTGAACCTTTCAACACCTTCCGCTGCAATTTTCACAGGATCTGATTCTGTGTAGCTGCAGGGTCAAAAATCCCAGTTACAACTTAAAATTCTGAAGAATACCATCTGAATAGATTTGATTGATAAAGAATCAATAAGATTAATAACAATAACAAAAATAAAACGAAGAAAATAATTCAGGTAGATAGAAAAACAGAAGCTACTATCTCAAGGGAAGAAAAACTCTCTCTCTCGCTCTCTCTGCCCTTTTGAGAGAAGAAAAAAATGAAATTGTCAAAGGTCTAGCATAGGCAAATATTTCAAAGAAAATCTAATGCTTCATCTCTAGAATGAAGATGCATTTCAAAGCCCATTATTATTAACCATGCATGTCACCATTTGGCAGTTAAAAAGAATATTGTAGGAGCTTTATTGTTGTTTATCCTCTCGTCATTGTTGTCTCTGCAATTATCTTCTTTTTACATGAATTGTGTTTCTCCACACATTTACTTCATCTGATCTTTGTAACACATATATTTGCTCACAACAGTAAAAAGTAAAAATACCTTCCATAAAATGGAATTTTAGCTTTAGTAGCATTCTGTTTTAGTTGATCAAAAGCACCAGCTCTGAATGTATCTGCACACACGAGGGCAGGTCTCCAGCCCTTTTTTTGATGATAATATGCATATTTTGTACATGTCGTGGTTTTACCCGATCCTGAATTTGTTGGAAACGCAAATAATAAGAGGTGAAGATCAGAAAAAAGGTACATCCAACTTAAAATTAAAATAGTACAAACTACTTTTAGACCCATGAATCAACAAATAAATATCACCCGGATGACAAGTTCACATCCTAACTTCCCAAAAGAACAATCTCATAGATTATTATGATCTCTACCATATGAAAAATCCTGAATGACCCAGATAGAAATAAATCTGATAAACATTGTACCTTGTAAACCTACAAACATAACCACACTTGTCTTCCCTTTCTTTGGAGTGAAAGAAGGCTTCCCAGGGTCCAGCATTTTGCAGAGTTCGTTAAATATAGCCTGCAGTGAATGAAACCCTCTTATAAAAGCACAACAGATACAAGAGATTTTTTTTTTGATCGGTAACAGATACAAGAGATAATATACAATGAAGACTAATCTTCTGCAGCCCCAACATAAGCAACTAGGTTAATTGCACAATCTAGTTCCTAAACGATAAGGGCAAACTGGTAACATGAGGATGGAATTATTTGACTTAAAAGAGACGTACCCGTGACTGAAATAGCACATAATAAACGCATTATTTTAGTGATCAGAGCATGAGGATGCAATAGATCATGATAGATTTAAATTAATTGTCATCACCAGCTTCCACTATCAGCGATCTCTTTCGCAAACTTTGTCAGAATGGATCCAGAATTCTAAAAACTAAATCTATATAGCCCTACTCTAGAGCCTCTAAGCATTGAGGTTCTAATTGGTAAAAAAACCTCACTGATAGAACTATTTCTAGACACTAGAAACAAGCTATCTTTCAAATTGGGCACTCAATAATTTTCCAATTTTGATACCGATAAAAAAATAATAATAATTTTCCCATTTTAAATGCTCGTCTACTAATGATTAATCACATAGGAGAAGTTTGGAAGGAGATCACTGAAAACTATGTCTACAGCACTATATAATACGTAATTCCTACACCAACCCGATTTAAGTCGGGGAAATTACCAACCTTTCCAAAGCAAATCCATTTAATCATAATGACTTACAAAGCACAATTATTAAATATATAGATGATAGAACTGACAGCAAGTATAGAAAAATAGATAGAAACTGATATCACGTACTTGCTGGATGATCTTGCGTTTGTTGTGACCGGCGGCGAGATCGTCGAGGTTTACGATCTTCTTGATGTTGGTCTGCATGTCTCGGACAAGCTTGAATTGAACATCGGACTGAAGAAGAGCCCGCGTTATCTCGTTCAGGCACTCGTTGAGGACCTTCTCGTCGATTACGGTCGCATTGCTCATCTGCTGGAGAGCACGGGATATGCTCCCCCCTAACTCGGCCAACACCATTCTCGCTGCCTTAAAAACGACAAGGAACTAAGAAATTGGGGTCCGATATGAAAGAACGGGGGATTTAGGGTTTTAAGTTTTGGGAAGTTTTGGGGATCAATCAAAAGGAAGACCAAGATTGAAGACGGAAAGTCGAGGAAGAATAACAGATACCTGATATAAATATACGTTTGCTGGTATGGGCTTTGATACTCCACGGCCTAAACCAGAGCCCAGAAATGAAACCATTCAAAGTTGGCCTAGTAATGGTGAAAAAATATTTTCTATAATAAAAATATTGAAATTAATATATTAATATTCCGACTTATTTAATTTGAAAATAGTAATTATAAAATGGAGTCAAGATTAATTAATATTTAATCATATTATCATGGTAGATAAATATTTCCTATACTAAAAAAATTGAAATTGATAGATTAATATTCCGACTTATTTAATTTGAAAATATTAATTATAAAATGGATTCAAGATTAATTAATATTTAATAATATTATCATGGTAGATATAAAAATCTGATAATTATTTTAAATTAAACAAAAATATTTGAATAATTATAGATGTAAAAATAAAATATTTTATATTTAAGAATTATGTGTACATTGCGCTTGAGTAGCTAAACACTTTCTCGGAAAAAAAAGTATACATTCAAACTAAAACATCTTCGCATAAAAAAAAAAGTAATCATTAAAAAAATCTCATGTTCCAATAAAAACATTTATAAAAAAATATTTAATGCATACATAAATCTTATTAAAATAAAATTATAAAGTGACATATTTTAATATAATATATTAGATTGTAAAGTAATTATTATTATAAAATTATTAAAATATTTATAATATTCTTCTCCATCTATGCAGTCAATTAGAGTGCCATTAGCTCATTGACATTATCGAATAGGAGCTCATTGACAAATTGACATGATCCAATAGAGAAGAACTTGCCAAGGCTCGGGCAGTATGGAGAGCTGACCACGACTCGGTATGTGGCTATTAGAAGTCAATTCCATCCACAAATCCCATCTAATACGTTTCTACATGGTGTAAGAAAATATAATAAAAATGAGAGAATTACGAATGCAAAAAATACAAATTTAAATTTCAAAGTTCGATAAATTGTTCTCGGTAAACAATAAAGTCATTTGATTCGTTGTTCTTTTTATGATGATAATTATAACATTCAACGCTGTCTACACTTTATTTCATCAATGTAGAAGTTACGTTTCCTTTTTTATATACTTCAGAGAATCTCCATCAATACACAAGATAATTTATATATATATATATATATAATAAGTATATTTATTTAAAATACTTAAAATATATTTTATTTAAGTAATAAAAACCAACACACAAATGGTGAATCGGTGACTGATGAGCACAAACACTCGAGCACTCGTTATATGAGAAGTGATACATAGAAAACAAAATTACGTAAAAGAAAAACTGACGTGATTTTTTGTAATCTATTAAATCTATGTAGAATAAAAATAACATTACAATCTAATGTGTCATATCACACCACGTCATTTTATAATTATTTGTGTAATTTTTTATTTTTTTTTTTGTGACTAGTATTTCTGTGTGTGTGTGTATATATATATATATATATATAACATCCTCATAAATGGTGCATTCAAAAACATGATCATGATTTTGAATAGGTGGGCTCAATACCGGATTAGGCGAAATTTTTTATGATCACCCAGGCGTAGGAGTACAAAGACACTCAATTTAAAACGAAATAAAAAATATCCATTTAATATATTTTTTTCTCGCGAACATAAAGAATCAAAATACATTATGGTTTGTTTCATTTGAAATGAAGAGGATCTTATTCATATCAGAATACTCGATAGCCCCCATCTTACATAAAGCTTCACTCAGACCTTTTAACATTAATTTAAAATATATATATATTTTTATAAGTGCATATTAATCTAAAATATGTTGAAGATACATCTTTTGAAGACCCTATTATCAAAAGCAAACTTCCATCTCGTTCCTAGAAGACATCGGGATGGAATCGCCCAGGAATGGAGCTGCTTTGGTTGGCATGCTTCAAATGCATTGTCAATGCATAGTTGCTCATCTGGATCCAAACCCATGAAATTAAAGAGATCAGTCTGCTAGAAATCAAATTTCTATTTAACATTACAACACAAGGATGATTAAACTCTCGACTACAAAACAATCCCATGGTTTTTTGCCTCTTCCATTGCAGGTTGGAGGGTGGGACCCCTTGCTCCTACACTAAAATGTGTCCTACGGAAGGGGATTCCACCCTTGACTAGGGGAGGAGGATGGGAATCCTCCATGGGTTTACTTATTTTAATTTTAATTTTTTAGCTTTTCCCTTCATTGGGCTTTTTTCTTTTCTCAATTTATAGTATATTTATTTAATGTTTCTCAGATATATGCACAGCGTATGATTGCTTGACATACGCAGATACCATCACATCCTAAATTGCCCCAAAAAAACCATCCAAGTCGAGATTCTGCAAAGGGGCAAAACCTCACGGACAAAACTAGTCAATATGCAAAAAATGATAATTATGAAGCATTATTTCTAACCTCAAGTGTTCTCAACTGCTCTTGATATTGAGTTACCAATTGCTTAAAATGTTGCAACTCTAGATTCCTATCATCATACTCTTTCTGACGTTCATGTTGGATAGCCACAGCACGCTTGAGAATGGAATTCTCCCGCATGAGTCCTTCAATTTGTTCCTTCAGCATCAGATTTTCCTGATATTTGAAAACATTCTAATATTTAAATTATACAAGCCACACAGAGAGAGAGAGAGAGGGAGGGGGAGAGAGAGAGAGAGAGAGGATCCTTTGCACGTTTTCAGGACGAGGCACAGTGTTCAGTTCCTCCTTGAAGTGTAGGTACCCCTCTCAATCAACAATTCTTATTTAACTTCTATCGCATTTAAAGACAACGTCACATCAACCCTTCCTTATTTAAACTTGTCTTTTTTATGAGTCAATCTTTTTGATAATTAATAAAATTTATTGATCATCATAATTAGGTATAGACCAAGTACACAGGTACAAGAGAGAAATACCTAATTACAACCTACAGACAAAAAAAGAAGCATACAAGTCATTAAAACTATCCCCCTCAAATACTCCCCCCCTCCGGTCTGGTCGGAACCTGGATGCAGATCCGGGTATATCCAGATGCCCAGATCCGTATCCAGATGCACAGCCTTAGTCAATCTAAACGGTTGGATCTTAGAGAAGGGGCAAACTGTAAAGAAGTGATAGTTTGTGAGTGAAGTAAAAAATTTGATAGTTTAGTGGTCATATGGCAAAATGAGTTTAGGGGAGCATAGAACATTCAACCTTATAACACTTCTAGGTAAATGGCATGCCAAACAATGGCTCACATGGTCACACCACTAAACATTTGTTTTCAAGTGCTTCACAATCAACACATGGCTTTTGATGAGGACAGGAGTTGTTGAAAGTCAAAAAACAGGCAAACTCCACTCCACAAAAACACTGAGTGATTAGGATCATATGTTCATGTAATGGTTACAAGGGTGTCCATCATTAAATAATTCCACACAAAGTAGCTTCTCAACACCCATAGGACTTACCACTAATCTCATACCGGAAAACAAAAAAGGCATTGGCATGCGAATTAAATATACTTACCTAGTGAATTTTGTTGCCTCACCAGCACGTGAACTGACTAACTTCTCAACTCCACTACGACCCATCTCTAGTCTCATATAAAAAATTGATGCTGATACGGGAATTATAGAAACTCACCTTGTGAAGAGTTTTTGTTGCCTCACCAGCACGTGAATTGATGGAATCCTCTAAAATCCCTAATAATCTTGCAGCACGGGCTTTGGCATCATCCATACTGGAAGCACACATCATCTCCCTCACAAACAAGTCAACCCATTCTTGACCTCCTAGAGGAAGGTGGTTTGAAGTCGATAGATTATCAAGAGAACCAGCATTTCCATCATTTGTCAACCTACCTGTCATGCCAGCAACTGTGAGATTCTTCCCCCATAAAAGAAACTGATGTTGCAAAGAATGCAACTTAAAGCAAACAAATCTTAGAGGAACATCTAACGCAAAATCCCAGAATTAAAAATGATTCAACAAAGAACTTTCACGTTGAAAACAACATCTTAAAGGTGAGAGCTAATTAAGAGTTCAAATGATAATAACAAACTCCTCGAAGGAAGAGGTTGAAAGCAAGCTAATAGGATTGACAATGTACCCAATAGGACATAGAAGGCAATGTTCACAAATAACAATAAACATATATTTAAAGTTTTTTTTTTTATATAATTGACATGATATTTAAAGTTGAAATCTTGTTTCTAATGTAATGTCCCAAAGGTAGCATGAGATTCAAGGCATTAAACATTGTTGTCCTAAAAACTTAAGCTTATAAGAAAAAGGGAATTAAATTAAATTAAAACTGCAATGCAATGTTCACAAATAACAATAAACATGATATTCAGAGTTGAAAATTTATTTCTAATGTAATGTCCCAAAGGTAGTATGAGATTCAAGGCATTAAAAGTTGTCCTAAAAACATAAGCTTATGAGAAAAGGGGGATTTAATTAAATTAAAACTTCGATACTCTCTCACGTGTGGGGTTAGACTCCCCTCTATTAAGTAAAACCCAACATGTAAGATATTTAACTTAAATATGAAGTATCAGATAGTATGGGTTAAAACTCAATATCTTTGCTCTAATGCTATGTCAAAACACTTGCTAGCAAGGGTTTTCCTGCTTTTGCAGGTCCTTACCCCTCGATCCCTATTCCTGCTATTGGATAGTCAACCTTCCTTGACATGGCTATTGGAATGAAAAGAACCATACCATCAAACACAGCCTTCATTGTAAATCAATGATCATTTAAAAACAAAAGGAAACAGATGCCATCTATAGTACTTCCTTCTTTTCAATTCATCTATAAAAGTTTCTGGATTCACTTGCATCCCTGGAGCATGACAACCTAATTCAGGCAATGCAAGAAATTCTTGAAGAAATTATTTCTCAAAGATTTAGCTATTAATGTCGCCCATTCAAACTCTCCATGGCCAAAGGAAAATTGGTAGCATGGCAACTGAAACCTACTTTGAGCTGTCAATTTCAATGAAAAACAGCAGACAAGACAGCACATTACATACCCTTCTCCACATTTACAACTGATTCTTCCACACAACCTGAATTTCCCTCCGTAGATTCTAGGCAAAGCTCATGCAGGCTCTTGATGGCAGCATCCAAATCATTACCATGTTCTTGCAGTGCCCTCTCAAGAATCTGAAAGGTCAAATCATCACAATGTCAAAAATATGCTAAAAATGATTATGCTGACGATAGTATACCATAATCCTGCAATCAAAGGAGGAAAAATATTTCTAGCATTATGCATAAATGCAGTAATGACAAGGTTGAGCCAGCACCACTCAAATTTGAGTATACTTGTGAAAACTTAAGTTAAATGTCTAAACCTCCATGATTGTGAAAACATTTAACAAAATTCTCAGACAGGGAGAGGAGGAAGGGAGGAGAACCAAAATTGGCACAACTACAAAAGATTATAGCATCTTAGACAGGGAGAGGAGGAAGGGGGGAGATCACAAATTGGCACAACTACAAAAGATTATAAGCCCATGTGACGAGAACGTTACAAAAATTTGTCTTCCAAAGTGATAGCGAACAATTAATTCAATTGGAAGATTTACAAATTGCAATAAATCCCATATTTAGATTTAACTGATCCATCAGAGTTTATCTTGGCCTACTAAAGAAATCGTAAACATCCTATTTAATAATGTTGGAACCACAATAACGAAGTCTATATCTGACTAAATCCATTATATAAAAGTAAAAAAATACACCGCAAACTCTCCGTTTGGCTAAGAAGAAAAATCATATAACACCAAAAAAATCTAAGCTTTCAAGTTAGAACTTCCCCGGTATATTCGGTTATCATCCCTATTCCTTTGCAAAAAAAAAAATCTACAACGAATTACACAAAATTTATCAGCAATTTTTTTCCCTCAGAAAGCAAACAGGCAACAAGAATTGGCAACTAAACAATTCACAATCATAATTCCCATATATATATAATAATAATAATTGATTAGAGAGAGGGGTGGATACGTGGAGTTCCATGTGAGGAAACACGGAGCGAAGCTGATCTAGGAGTGTCGGCGCAGAAAATCGAATCGGCGAAGAAGAAGAGGAGCAACGAACCCTCTTAGAGACGGGAGGCGATGGCGGTAGCTCTTCGAAAAAAGATCTCTTGCTCCCACACACGGCAGCAGACATCGTCTTCTTCAACAACAACAACAACAACAACAATTCCTATTCCAGTTCCTCTATATGTCCGATGCTCCGCTCCGATTTATGATACAGAAAAAATAAACCAGGAATTCCAATCAAAGCTTTTATGTTTAAGGGTTGCTTGTCTTGGGGTTTCGGTTTGGCATTATGGAAACGAGGGTTTCTTCTCTTCCCTTTTATAGCGGGCGGTGGATGAGCCGATGGGAGGCATCACCGTTTACTTTAGGCCTCGTTTGTTTTCCAAAAACATCTCATCTCATCTCACCTCATCATTACAACTTTTTCAAATCTCCACATAAAATAAAATAAACAATTTAACTTTTTCAAATCACAAAACAATAATAATATTAAAAAATATATTTTAACAATATTTTATTCAACTTTTTAACTTTAATCTCATCTCATCTTATCTCATCTTTGAAAACAAACGGGCCCTTAACGTGAAACGTTGCTTTTCATTGTTTTCAAACATTTCGCCGTCAAAAGATAGACAAAGCTTTCCAAATTTATCGTAGGCAGAAAGTAATTAGAACTCGTTTGTTTTTAGAGAAAAATGAGATAAGATGAGATGAATTGAGATTAAAATTAAAAAGTTAAATAAAATATTATTAAAATATATTTTTTAATATTATTTTTATTTTAAAATTTAAAAAGTTAAATTATTTATTTTATTTTATGTAGAGATTCGAAAAAATTATAATAATAAGATAAGATGAGATGAGATATCTTCTGAAGACTTAGAAAGATAATGATATTAGAGCATTGTCTTTATCAAAAGTCTAATTAAATATAAAATATGATAAATTTTATTAAAAGATAATTATATTAGATTAACTAAAAAGATAAATATAAAATTTTAAACTACAATAAATAAATATGTTTTTTTAAATTTAAATAGTTATTATTTACTCATTAAATTTATTTTTTTATTTATTTTTAATCTTTAATAATCTTTTTTATTCACGTTTAATCTTTAATTATTTTATAATAATAATGTAAAAATTAAATTAAATTATTAACTAACATATAATTAATGTAATTATAAAATATGAAAAAAATAATATTATTATTAAAAAAATAATATTATATTATTATTTTGATGAATTCAATAGTTAATTCAACGTGGAGTTTTGGATAATGAAGTTTTAGATATATGAAAAATATGTACTTTTCATCAAAATTTAAAAATAAATTTGATGAGTCCAATGCTAATACTCTTACGAAAAATTTTACTTTTCATCTTCACACCACATATTTTATATATAATTTTTTAATTTATTTTTATTAAATATATGAAATATGAATGATAAGTAAAAAAATCATTTAATTTATAAAAAATAAAACCAAAAATGAATAAATATAAATATAATACGTGATATATGAAAATAATGAAAAGCTACGATATTATTACAATTCCTGTCACAACTAGTTAAAAAATAATTTTAATTTTATATAACTATTATTCATTTTCAATAGTGTGATAAGATAATTATAAGTTTTTTATTTGTTTTTTCAGCCACAACATAAATAAAAAAAAAACCGATCTAATAAAAATAAATTTATAAGTTTAAGTGATTCAATATAATATATTGAATAGATCAAATAATAATTCCATATTTTACTGAATGGACATGACGGATATATTAGTTTGTGACATATACATTAAAATTGATTAATGTTGTACCATAATGTACCTCACTTCCATTGTGCTGTATAAAATATTATCTTACCTAGCCAAAGCCGCCATCTCATGTGCCGGATCAAATGGCACAAACAGATGAAGGAAAAGCTTGTAATGACACATTTTTTTAAATTATAATCTTAGTGAAAAATTAAAAAATTAGTAGGTAATATAGATATGTGATATTAATTTACATTGATTAATATATATGTGATATTTTTTATTAAAAATATAGATATTTTTTATTATTTTCATATTCCCATCATAGGAGAATATTAAAATTCAAGATAAAAATTAATATTAATTAAAACCAAAATAAAAATAGATAGCCATCGTTTTGCAGTCTAGGCCTACTCTGGGTAGGATAAATCTCAAGTACACAAATGTTGCGTAAATATTTAAAAAAAAAGTGAGATTTATTATTAAAATTTTAATTTGTTATCATGTAAATATAGCAATATTTACTTATTTTTTTTAACAAGATTATGTGACGCTTGTCCACAATTATAAATATTATTTATAAACTTTTTTTTTTTTCTCATCAGTCGGTTCAATAATTTTACACCCCACACCCTACGTCGCAAACCGAGTTCATTGAGAAATGAATCGGCTCTGCCCCAAACTCGAACGTGCAGCCAGACACTTCCTCTCCTCCCCTATTCTCTGTGGAGCCAAGCATTCCCCATCTTCTCTGTGAAGCTCAACACATCCTCTCCTCCCCTTTTCATCTCCTCCGCTACTTGTGCTTCATCTCGACGTGCACAAATCATCGATCTTGGCCTACACAAATCATCGTCTCTCGTAAGTCTTCGCTCTTCGTTTCTATGTGATTTTATGGCAAAGCCATGCGTATGAGATTAGCTCCTGTGCTCCTCCCTCCCTCTTTACTCCAATTCCTTGTTTCTCTTTGATTATAGGGCAACACATAATATTGTTCAAGTTCAAGGGGTATTACGTCCAGATCTGCGAAAGAGAACTCGTCTCCAAGTCTAGATCTGGGCCCAAGGTACAATAACATTTCTGTCTAAATAATTGTTACGATCGACTAAGTATGAGATTGGTTTGTGGTTTATAAGTCCCTAGATACCATTCCCTTGTAAGCTAGTTTTCAATAGTGAGTTCTACCTAGTGGGTTTATAACAAATGGTATTAGAGTCACCCCACGTCTAAGGTCATGATGCGACGGTTGCAATTGTGCGGCACGGGGGTGATGCCGACATGGTAGTGTTTGCCTAGAGCTAGGAAAATATCTAGCACATAGCCTACCCGTGTGAGCACGGGGATCGACGTGGACGTCGGCTACAGAGCGTGATTGTTGTTACGATCCCACATCGACTAAGTATGAAATTTATTGATGGTTTATAAGCCCCTAGGCACCATTTTCTTATAAGCTGGTTTTCAAGAGTGAGTTTAACCTAATGAGTTCATAACAAGAATCTTTAATTTAAAATTGTGCAATACAAAACAAAGAATAAAAACCACTGAAACTCATAGATATCATATGTAGAAAAGTAAACCATTGTACAATTGAGTCTCGGGATTTTTAGAGTATTCCATGCATATATTATCTCCTGCTTAATTTTTGGTATTGGGCAATGATAGGACATGATTATGAAACAATGTTTGGAGTCGTAAGACTACTATGATTTTTTGTGCAAAATTTCCTATGGAAGATTGGCTTTTAACTCAAAAATCAATATGCTAGCTGTTACTGAATAGAACTTTAATGCTAGACTCAAATGCCTTATAGATGTTATTTTCTGATTTGTCGAGAATTTTCCTCATATACCATGTTCTAAAAATTTATATGGGTCCAATGGGCTTTTGAGCACAAATCTACTTCGTAAATGAAATGGAAGACATGCTAAAGGAGAAATTTAGCTATGTTCCTTGTACTGTTGGGAAAAAAAGTAACAATGATAAGGATGGGGCCCTCGGTGATGCAGAGTTTAATGATTTTCAGGTTTCTTTTATTTTCCGCTTATTTGCAACTCTTACTTGCAGCATGTTTCTCATCTATCAAAGTTATGATAATTTTTGCTTAAGATAAATGAGGGATTTAAATACTTGTGAGCAGGTCAAATGTTTCAATGTTCCATTACAACCTTTAGAAATAGTAGGTGTTAAGAGGGTTGTGGGCGGCAGAAAAGTTGTCGAAGGAGTCGATGAACGTGGGCTTACTTTGACGAGATTCCTCTTGCTAAGGTTTATTCATCTAGGATTATTCATCTTGCTAAGGTTTTGAGGTGGGCAAGCCCTGAATTTCCCACCCTAATCCCCTTATGTGCACATAATTTTAAGTTCTATTAAACTTTTTGCTTGAGTATAACATTCCATTTAGTTCTAATATCATGTAATATGTCACTAAATCATACACGAACCATATCCACCCCCATCCCCAAAAAAAAAGCTTTGAAGCATACAATGTTTGTTAAAAATGCTTACTGTTGGTTCTCTTTTGTGTAGAGTGTGGAGCTGACAAATGAAGCTATTGAGTATCTAAGAGGAATCTTTGAATTGTTTGACAGTGATCATGTATGTCTTTTTATGTACTCTCTGAGTATTTTCTTTTCCAAGTTTGTTAATTATATTATCATATTAATAGAACTTGTGCAATCAGTATTTACTGTGGTAGCCACAGTTTATCTAAATTGAAATGTTAAGAACTCTTCCCATTGTGCAGGCAGGTGACTTTAAGTGGCTTAGTGATGGTGGTCAAGTTGCAAATCAATTTTGTATTTCTAACCCAATCATTTGTGTCTAAACTTGTTTTTGGTTTTTTAGAATCATGCATAGCATCAACCGAATCATTATCGTCTTTAGTTAATGATTTTGTGATGGAATCATCAACTTGTTGATGTGGTTTGAAAATACCATTAAAGACGTCTCACACTAAGAAAAATCCTGGAAGAATATTTATTGCATGCTAAAAGTATAATACAATAAAGCAACTTTATCTTTCTTATATTTGATGTTGATTTTCCGTTTGCGGGGTGTACTCATCATGTTAATTAAATCTTCGTGCTGCGTGCAGAGAGAAGCGAGATGTGAATTCTTCATATGGGCGGATATACTTCATTTGCTAGATGAGAACATTCGTGCAAGAGAGAATGTGGTTTGGAATATGTGGGATGACATATTGTTGCGCGAGTATGAAATTCGAAGAAGGGAAGATCAAGTGTGTGTGTGTGTGTGAGAGAGAGATCTTGAAAAGAAAAAGCGAAAATTATTATATTTGTACTGGGTTGTCACATTTGTAATAGTGTTTGCTTGGTTCGGATAATGTAAATATCAAGTTGTAACTTTTATGCAGTAGATGGTTTTTGAATGGATCAATTGTAATGGCGCTCCCCCTATGTTTTGTTTATGATGTACAAAAGGGGGTATCCGTATGTATGGATAAATCGTGTGTATGAAAATGTTGGTTCATTACATTAACCTTCTGGTATGGAGTATGTATATTAACTTGTTTGTGAAATGTTGGTCTTGACCTTGCAAGTAACTTATTTGAATTGTTGTTGGACTATCAAATACAATAACTTTTTAATGGGTCCGGTCAGCAAGTTGGTAATGAAACCATGTGTAATTAACCTGCTAAAATGTACATACAAAGTTAAATTAAAGAAATTCTTGCAGGAACACAAAATCTTCAGCTAAACCAAATTATTCAAACTTCATATAAAGTTGTTATATTCATCGCAGTATGAATTTCAAATACATATCAGTATATACAAAAGGTACACATGGATCATGCTACCAACGCCCTAGTCTACATACAACACCACAAAATCTCCACAAACTATGCCATAGCCTCTCCAGAATGAATCTTCAAAAATTGGTTAAAAAATTAAGACAAATATACCTAGAATGAATCTTCAACTCGCCTCAAGTCCTCTAGATTACTCGATGGAGGGTAAGGCATATTTAGTTTAAAAGGATGCTGCAATTATGCAATTTGTTAGATTTAAAAGCACGTCAAACAAACTTTTTTAAAAAATAAACGACATCAACCTAGCTATCCACATGGTAGACGTTTGGATTTCGATATGTATTTTGAGGCCTCATTAATGGTGGGTAGTATGGATTTATGGGACCAACATACGACTGTGAAGACGACGTCGAAAGCCCGGGTGGCATTCCATCTTCCTTTTTCCCCATCACAATAAAACTGAGAACGTCAATAAGAGGACTAGTCGAGCTTACAATGGTTAATAATAGCAAACACTTGAGCATGAAGAGCACGATGTTAGATTAGGAGGAAAACCGTGCATAAAGGAAGTATACACAAACTTCTCAAAAAACCAAAAATATTAAGCTAAAAAAAAGGCAGGTCACAATAATATAGATATCCTATCTCATGGTGGAATTGATGTACAATAATCAGTGATACGCTAAAGAAACTTTATAGCAATTAGAAAAAAATGTAGCCTATCTAAAGAATCGTGAAAATAACATGATGAAGTTTGTCAATTCCCACATAAAATGCAGAGTGAAAAGAAAATTGCTCTGGTAGCAGGATGAAGCCTTGTTCAAGAAAGGATGATGATACAGTGAAGCTCTAGAAGTTACAACAAAGAACATGGATTCATATTGCTACAAGTTTTGCTCAGTTTTCTTTTATAGGTAAAATAAAGTATTGCTTAGTTTTTTTAGAATCATCTAAAGTTATATATACTTGAATAGAGATAACACACTATTATTCATCCATAAATAAAGAATAGAATATTTTAGAACACCCAGTAAGGGCTTCTAGCAACAATATCTGCCCATCACAAGCCGATCCTCACTTCCCCTTCTTTAATTTCCTTTTTTCACTAATTTATGGGTTTTTTTGTATTCAATAATTCAACTTGATTGTCAGCACCAGGAAATAAGTTAAACATAATCTTCTCATAGTGCAAAAATCATACTAGTGTCAACCTATCAGTAAACAAGAGACGATCAGAAAGGAGAAATCATCCATAACCTTGACCACTAATCATAACAAACATTTATAAGAGATATTCCAGATGAATTCACCAGTTGGATAAACATATATTTGCCACCCAAAGCAATACCAAAAAACGTGGGATAATACTATTCATTTCAAAGCTCTAGTTGAGAGATCTCTATCTGAAATTCTAAATTTTCCTGGGATAATTTCCTTTAATAAGGAGCTCAATCAAAAAGAAAAAATGTCCCCGATAGAAGCACGCTTTTCTATCCTTTTCACTCGGGTTATGTACATTCCAAACGGCAGGCAGCCTATAAAGTGTCAAATTGGGTCTAATAGCATTCTCAGCCTCAAAGTCATTGTCTTTTAGCCGCTGACAGCCGAACTCTCATCTTAATCCCAACCTAGAAACACTCCTTTCTCCTGTTAACTATCCAAATGTCTTCGCATCTTTCTGTTATGACCTATTTTTTTTATGAACTACATTTTTAGTTCTATGAAGTATTTTCAGAAAATCTGATTACTTTTTCCTTTACATAAAAAAGTAGCAATATCTAAACAAAACTTCAAACTAAAGAAGGAACGAATTTAGGAAGAAATCGATTATGAAAGAGAAACTTCAAACTTTCGTGCCCTCCCTTCACCTCATTCAATACACAAGCACTACTCACTAATACAGAAGGAAAAATGGTAGTGGAGTTACCTAAGAAGTTGAGCAGTGGGACGAAGAAACAAATCTCATGAATTGGCTACTGGAAGTGCAAGCAAAGGGGTGAATGCGGGGTGGCACTGGGCGGAGGGAGGGGCGACGCGGGGCACTGGATAGAGGGAGGGGTGAACGCAGGATTGGAGCTGCGTTTTAGCATATGAAAGAAAATCCGAAAGAGAAATAATATTCGCAGTCGTGAGTGTGCAAGTATCGTATAGTTGTTTTGAAAAAAAAAATATGAAACTCACATGAAAAGAAATTAATTTTTTAATAATAAACTCTACTCTTTTTCAAAATGACTACATGATATTTACACATTTCACGATTGTATATAGGATTACACAATTTGAAATGACCTCTATTCTCAAAACGCACGTTTCAGCATGTAAGAAAAAAACAAAAAAAAAAAAAAAGCGACGTCAAGTGTGGATGAATAATAAGACTCTTATTTCTATGACCCATCAACAACACTACCAAAGTTATATGATAAAAAAAAGCCCAAATCCAAGTCGGTACCCGATATCTGAGACTCTGAAGTCACGTGCCAGTGCCACCGCCAAATCCATCTCCGATGAAATATTAACCAATCTACCAAGTCGCAGCACCGTCCTAACTTCTTTCTTTATAGTTTGACACTCTTCTTCTCACTCAGTGGGGGAGAGACAACATACGTTACATACATGACAAACCCTCTAAACACTAGCAACCACCATTGAATCCTCAATCCCCCTTCAAAGATCTCCCGCTTCTTCACCTATCCCACAAACTCAAAATCTCTACCTCATTGGAATCTCAAATCTACACACCCTATAAATCATTTTCCTATCAAGGATTCTTAGGGTTTTATTATAGGGATTATAATCTTTTTGCCATGTGGAACAACGGCCAGATTGCGCCTCCGGGTACCACTGGATCGTCTATACCGCCTCCACCCGCGGCGCAGCCCTCGTACACTGTGCTGCCGTCCCCAGCCGAAGCCGAGGCGCGGCTCGAGGAGAAGGCGAGGAAATGGCAGCAGCTCAATTCCAAGCGATACAGCGACAAGCGGAAGTTCGGGTTTGTCGAGACGCAAAAGGAGGACATGCCCCCCGAGCACGTCAGGAAAATTATTAGGTGATAGCTATTTTCGCGTGTTCTCCAAACTTAATTTGGATGATTTATTAGATGTTTTCTGATTGGTATCTTAAATGATATGATATTTTTTGGAAACAAAGATAGTTTAGGGGAGTAGTTGTTGCATTTTGCACGTGGTTAATTGATTTTTTAGGCATTCTAACCTCTTGTTTTGAGATAATATGTTTTTATGTTTCTCTTATCTGGAAGTATGCTTAGCTGAAATAAGTAATTAACGAATCAAATGCGAAATAAGTTACTCTAGCTCCTTAACCTTTCCGGATCCGAGCTGAGAGGACATAAGTCGGTTAGGGTATGGCTACCAGAAACTCCAAAACGATGGAGTTATTCTGGGTAGCCGATGAATGTGACACCTAGACGTTAATGTAGCTGGTAAAACCAGTCTCCACTGCTGGTGATTTGATTGTCGTTAGCGACAGAAGGTTTTTACTCTAAAACTTGTTAGCAAGAGAAGGTTTTTTCCTCGAGCACTGCGAGTGTTCTTTTTGTTTTCTTTAGCCGTCCTTTTTTTTTATGATTGTATTAGCTTCCTGTTGGGATGTCTGGCTTAATAAATACAACCAAGCAATAGATTTTCCGTTTTGGTCCTTTGTTTAAGAAGCCTTTTTTCTTTTTTTCTTTTTTTAAATTTCCTCATCTTTTGATTTTCTTCATTATCTATTACTTTGTTCCACATCCTACCCTTTTCTTTTGTCATAAAGTATATTTGTGTAGCTGTGAGATTTAATAAAGTTGATCGCCGGGTTTATCTCTGTATTTATTTTGGCATTTCATTGCTCATCAATAAAATCCTTATTCATTGATGATTATTATTTTTTATTTTTTTTGTTTTATTGGACAGAGACCATGGGGACATGTCCTCAAAGAAATTTCGTCATGATAAGCGTGTCTATCTTGGAGCCCTTAAATTTATTCCACATGCAGTTTACAAGCTCCTTGAGAATATGCCCATGCCGTGGGAGCAGGTACTTATTCTTTGCCTCGTTTGACCATCATTTTTTTCATCTTTTATTTTTGATGTGCTTCATATATGTTCTTATTGCTTTTTTGTATGCCATCGTAAATTATCTTACTGCTTCTATGTGGTTTTAGGTCCGAGATGTGAAGGTTTTGTACCATATTTCTGGGGCAATTACATTTGTGAATGAAATACCATGGGTTGTTGAACCTATATATCTGGCTCAGGTTTGTTTCTCCAGCATGAAGTTTCCTTCTTTTTTTTTTTCCCCTCTTATTTGGTTTTTATTTATGTGGAGCTCATGTGAGTTCAATGAAAGCATGGGTAGCTGTGCATTGCGCTCTCGTGTTATATAATTTTTTTCCAAATTGCCAATGACAGATTGAATCTTAAAATGTTACAGTGGGGCACAATGTGGATCATGATGCGAAGGGAGAAGAGAGATCGTCGGCATTTCAAGAGAATGCGGTTTCCACCATTTGATGATGAAGAACCTCCATTAGACTATGCTGATAATCTTTTAGATGTTGATCCTCTTGAACCTATCCAATTAGAATTGGATGAAGAAGAGGATTCTGCTGTATGTACATGGTTTTATGACCATAAGCCTCTTGTGAAAACAAAGCTGATAAATGGTCCAAGTTACCGGAAATGGCATCTCTCCCTTCCGATCATGGCGACACTGCATCGGCTTGCAGGACAGCTACTTTCTGATTTAATTGATCGCAATTATTTCTACTTGTTTGACATGGAGTCATTTTTTACAGCCAAAGCATTGAACATGTGTATCCCTGGTATGTCTCCTACTTTCCCCTCTCTTATTTCATTTTTGTTTTTTCACAGAGTTATTTGGTGCTCTGAAAGAAATTTTTGGACATTCTGGTGGTTTTATTTCATCATATATGATTAGTTTACAGTTCTTCCTTTGGTTCGATTGATGTCATTCTTAAATCTCAGATTGGCTCTTTAGGGAAACTTGTTGGTGGCATATTTTTATCCTTTGACATGATGGGGGAGGAGAACTTGAGATGTATGGTTTGATGTGATACCAATTACCAGCACACAGGCACATAATGGTTCAGTTTAGGTTGGGCTTTTTGAAAAAATTCTCATTCTTTTGGATGCTGTTCAATGGCGTCACGTATAACAAAATTGTATGAGTTTTTTGTGTATCTCGGTCAGGTTTCTGTTTAACTTATATTACATAGGTTGGATGTCTGGTCCTGTTGTTATGCTGGTGCTGTTGGTCCGATTACTTTTCCAGTTTTCAGAAGTTGCCACTTGCCGGTATTCAATACGGTCATGGTGAAGTTTGGATGTGCTTTTAGTGCTCTGTTAACTTGTTTTCTGTTGGCCTCTAACTTGCCAGTGGATCTTAAAATTCCAAGTATGTTCACTAGTATCATCTGAGTATGTATTTATTTCGATGTTTATTTAGGTGGCCCTAAATTCGAGCCTTTATACCGTGACATGGAGAAAGGGGATGAGGATTGGAACGAGTTCAATGATATTAACAAGTTAATAATTCGGTCACCTCTCAGGACAGAATACAGAATTGCATTCCCTCATCTCTATAATAACAGGCCCAGGAAAGTAAAGCTCTGTGTGTATCACTCTCCCATGATCATGTACATAAAAACCGAGGATCCAGATTTACCTGCATTTTATTATGATCCTTTGATACACCCAATAACTAGCACTAACAAGGAGCGGCATGAAAAGAAAAGTCGTGATGAGGATGATGATGATGATGATTTTGTCTTGCCAGAAGGGGTAGAACCTTTTCTGAATGACACGCAACTTTATACCGACACCACAGCTGCTGGTGTTTCCTTATTGTTTGCTCCACGCCCTTTTAACATGAGATCTGGTCGGATGAGACGGGCAGAAGATATACCCCTTGTGTCAGAGTGGTATAAAGAGCATTGGTGAGTTCTCTCTGTTTTTTATTTGTTATTTTCTTTATTAGTTTTTTAAATGCCACTCAGATGGATATGATGCAAATGAGGCATCTAATAGATATTAGATATTATCTGACTTTCATTGTTTTTTTTTTTTTTTGGCAATTTTGCAGTCCTCCATCCTATCCAGTTAAAGTTCGGGTCAGCTATCAAAAACTGCTTAAATGCTTCGTGTTGAATGAACTGCATCACAGACCTCCTAAGGCTCAAAAGAAGAAGCACTTATTTCGATCTCTGCAAGCAACAAAGTTTTTCCAAACTACAGAACTTGATTGGGCTGAAGCTGGTCTTCAAGTTTGTAAGCAGGGCTATAACATGCTAAATCTCCTCATACATAGGAAAAATTTGAATTACCTTCATCTTGATTATAATTTCAATCTAAAGCCTGTGAAGACCCTCACAACAAAGGAGCGGAAGAAGTCACGCTTTGGTAATGCTTTCCATCTTTGTCGTGAAATTCTCCGTTTGACAAAGCTTGTCGTTGATGCCAATATCCAGTTCCGCTTGGGTAACGTGGATGCCTTCCAACTGGCTGATGGCTTGCAATATACATTTTCTCATGTTGGTCAACTAACTGGTATGTATCGCTACAAGTATAGGCTTATGCGGCAGATCAGAATGTGCAAAGACTTGAAACACTTGATTTACTATAGGTTCAACACTGGTCCAGTTGGGAAAGGACCAGGATGTGGGTTTTGGGCACCAATGTGGAGGGTGTGGTTATTCTTTCTTCGTGGTATAGTGCCACTTCTGGAACGGTGGTTAGGGAATTTACTTGCTCGCCAATTCGAAGGGCGCCATTCAAAAGGTGTGGCAAAGACTGTTACTAAGCAACGTGTTGAAAGCCACTTTGATTTGGAGCTTCGTGCAGCTGTTATGCATGATGTTCTCGATGCCATGCCAGGTAGTCTTTGTTTTAACATAATTTATTTCCTTTTGGCTCATGGTTTTACCTTTAAGATCTGGTTTACTGGTTGTTATAGTCTTGTGATGTCTCTAACATAGTAATACTTAATTGCAGAGGGCATTAAGCAGAATAAAGCAAGAACTATATTGCAGCATCTCAGTGAGGCGTGGCGATGTTGGAAAGCAAATATTCCCTGGAAGGTTCCTGGTTTGCCCGTCCCCATTGAGAACATGATTCTTCGTTATGTCAAGTCAAAAGCAGACTGGTGGACAAATGTTGCTCACTACAACCGTGAGCGTATAAAACGAGGAGCAACAGTTGATAAAACAGTTTGTCGGAAGAATCTTGGGCGACTGACTCGGCTTTGGTTAAAAGCAGAACAGGTGCGTATTCCAACTTCAACAGTCTCTGGTTAAAGTTCCACTTTATAATATATGTGTTTGTGTACACATGCATGCGCTCACTATCTTAATTATCTTTCAATTTTCGTTTCTCTTGTTGTAGGAACGACAACACAACTATTTAAAAGATGGTCCATATGTCACACCAGAAGAAGCAGTTGCCATTTACACAACGACAGTGCATTGGTTGGAGTCCAGAAAGTTTTCTCCCATTCCATTTCCTCCATTGTCATATAAGCATGATACAAAACTACTTATCCTTGCTCTGGAGAGGTTGAAAGAATCTTATAGTGTGGCTGTGAGATTAAACCAGCTTCAGAGGGAAGAGTTGGGTCTCATTGAACAAGCTTATGATAACCCACATGAAGCACTGTCACGAATAAAGCGTCACCTGCTCACTCAGCGTGCCTTCAAAGAGGTGAGTTTGTTGATGATTATGGATGAATTGATTCTGACCTTTGGGCCTTGCATTGTAATCGAATGTGTTGGAACTGAACTTTTGTTTTCTAGGTTGGCATAGAGTTTATGGATTTGTACAGCTATCTCATTCCAGTTTATGAGATTGAGCCTCTTGAGAAGATTACAGATGCATATCTTGATCAATATTTATGGTATGAAGGTGACAAACGCCATCTCTTTCCAAACTGGATCAAGCCTGCAGATTCAGAGCCTCCGCCACTTTTGGTTTATAAATGGTGTCAGGGTATAAACAATTTACAAGGTATATGGGACACAAGTGAGGGGCAATGCGTGGTGATGCTTCAAACAAAGTTTGAGAAGTTCTTTGAGAAGATCGACTTGACAATGTTAAACAGGTGAGTACATATTCGTTGCTTTTCCAACTATAAATATGGATTTCTATTATTAAATTAATGTTTCTTTATTCTGCTGTTGCAGGCTCTTGCGATTGGTTCTTGACCACAATATTGCTGATTATGTCACTGCAAAGAACAATGTTGTGCTGTCTTACAAGGATATGAGTCACACGAATTCATACGGTCTTATACGCGGTCTCCAGTTTGCTTCTTTTGTGGTACAGTATTATGGACTTGTGCTGGATCTCTTGCTCCTTGGATTGACACGAGGCAGTGAGATTGCTGGTCCTCCGCAGATGCCTAATGAGTTCATCACTTATTGGGACACAAAAGTTGAGACACGGCACCCTATTCGGCTGTATTCTCGATACATAGACAGGGTCCATATATTGCTCCGCTTCACTCACGAAGAGGCTCGAGACCTTATTCAGCGGTACCTTACCGAGCATCCTGATCCTAATAACGAAAATATGGTTGGATACAACAATAAGAAGTGCTGGCCAAGAGATGCCAGGATGAGGCTCATGAAACACGATGGTATCTATCTTAGTTTTTCGTCTTCACTTTTAATTATAAAGTTTTTTTTTTTTATAAGTAATAATATTATATATATATATCAATAGGAGTAACCAAGTGCACTGGATGTATACAAGAGAGCCCCTAATGACCCAAAAGCCTATGAAAACCTACCCAAAATACACCAAGCCCGAAATGGAATGTAACACACCTCCCCGATCCCAACTCCTAGATTCTGTAAAAACCTCTACCCGAAAGCCCTCCCTTTAGCCTTCCCTCAACTTGAACTAGCTCCCTTAGCATCGTAGTTGATTTCCCATGAAAGGTTCTTTAACTCCCTGCTTTTCTTAAACTTAGATTTGGTTTCAAGTGCATGGCTCGCCTCAATTGCAGTGAGTAGTGTTTTAAATTGGTCTTCATATTCTCTATGTTCTCCATATGAAAGCCCTAGGGTTTGTAGAAACCCGTTATCTTTATTCAGAATCTAATATGATGTTGAACCCGCTATATCGTTAATCGGAGGAAGAGAAACCAGGAGAACGTCATTATCCCCAACCACAGTACCCGATTGCACTCCCAACTCTAAACCTTCCTCCACATGAGGCACCAATGACAAATCGAGAATTTCCTTCTCGCCAAATGGTTGCTCGACAGCTATATGGTTGTTGTCCCCTCCATCTGTTACCAATACAGGTTCCTCCCCTCCATCAACATTGCTTGTATTTGCTCCACCCCTCAACAATCCTTGTTCGTTTGCCGTGCCTACTTCCTCAAGAGGGGAAGCACTATCTTTTGTTACCCCGTTTGCATCTTCTATAAGAGGCTCAACTGTTTCTTCCAAAGTACTCGAGACCTTGGGAGGACCCCCCGTCTTCAAATAAAAAAGAACCCTAGACAGAAGTACCAACTTCATCTGCAACTGGTTCCTGAGACCCTACAGCTCCCTCAGAAGGCATAGTGACACTGGCACGAACAAAGATGCCAGCGTCTAACGACCCTATCGTTGACACACCCTTTGCCTGCACACTTTCCGTCACACTTGCCGGCACACTTGTACCCACGACTAGGTCCAGCCCCTTATCCACTTTAATCATCAGATCTCTTACATATTCCATAACTTCCTTCAATTGAGATTTGACATCCCATAAGACCCCCTCCGCTCTCCCAATGTCACCTGACGTCTTTTGTCTCCTACAAGTGCCTTGCCCTTTCTTTCTGTAGCTGAGCTGATCTCGGTCGGACTACTCGCCAGTGACCTCAACACTGTTGTGTATGAAGCATATTTGACTGAGGAAGGCCTTCCCACTGTTTTTCCATCAACAAACTCTCCACTTCGAGTAGTGGCTTTGGATTCAGTGACACTTAGAATGGACTGCAGAATCACCAATAAACCTTTCCTCATTCCATTTGCACCCTCCGGAATCACCAATAAACCTTTTCTCATTCCATTTCGGAATTCTGAGATCTGCAAAAAACTGCCCATTGCGTTAACATGATGTTGAATGCTAACAACTTCATTACTCATCCTCAGCTCTCTGAAGAAACCTTTATGACAGTTAAGTTCTAAACAATCCTCAATCCTCTTAGCCACCCACGAAACTGTGGTCCCCCCTAGGCAGATGAACTTAACTATCCTTTTGTTAAATTCAGAAATACGAAAGCTATTTCTTCTCTCTTTCGTAAAAATGAAAATTTTTTATTCCACTTTCAACCACCTCTTGCCTTCCAACTGAGAGAAATCCACCTCGTGCTTCATCGTCATTGTCAAATCCCACTGCTCCCTACTGCTCTTGCTTCATCCTCAAGGTAAAAACGCAGATCTTTGCCCACTCAAAAGAACCAGATCTGAAACTGAGCCAAAGAGACATATCTGTGCCCACTCCCTACCTTGCGAGTGAATAATGCCGCAAAAATACAGATTTGAGCCCTGTGTAACGAAGGCTGAATGCATTACCGTGAACAACAGACGCTGGGGCTTAAACTTGCAAAAAATCAGGTCGCCGGAGAGAGAACCGATGCCGAACGGCCCTCAACAAGGTCACAGGGGTCCGTTGACCTCGTCTATGACGATGGTGAGAAGCCGCTCTCCGGCTAGATGGGTGGCGACTTGTCTGGGAGAATAGGGTGGCGACTTGTAATTATAAAGTTATGACCAAACCTTTTTAGAAAGAATGACTTAGCTTTCTTGAGATGCAGAAATTGGCTTATATCATGTCTCTTTCTCTGATTGTCCTTTCAGTAAATCTTGGGAGGAGTGTTTTCTGGGATATGAAGAACCGTCTTCCTCGAAGTATCACAACATTGGAGTGGGAGAATAGCTTTGTCTCAGTTTACAGCAAGGATAATCCAAACTTGCTCTTCAGCATGTATGTATATCCATCTATTAAGTCACTGTATCTTTTGTACGTATTTTATGAGATGTTTCTGCTTTGGAGCTATGTTTTCCAGCAATGATCATATACTCAATGTTGCGCGGGATTTTTGGTTTTGGTTAGTTCCTGGAATTTCCTATGCGCCAGTCTGGTTGCTTTTAATCTCTCAAGTTGGAACTCCTGGATGTTTTGCCTAGATAATTTAAGAGTGAACAAGTACAAAAAGAATGGGTTGATAGTGTTGATCCAGACTTGTTTAACTGTGATCATATAGAATAGGTTTCTTGGGTTTAAGAGCTTTTTTTGGCAGTTACATATTAGATTTATTTATAATATATATATTTTTAATTATGCACAAGTCCAAGATGCCTTTATCTTAGCGCCATATTTGCTTTAGAAGATACTTTTTTCTTTGGCCTCCCTAGGCCTTTCCTCAAAGAGGCTTGTCAGATTATCTGAAGCATCTCCTCTTTGACCTGTAGGTGTGGATTTGAAGTTCGGATACTTCCTAAAATAAGAATGACCCAAGAAGCATTCAGTAATACAAGGGATGGCGTTTGGAATCTGCAGAATGAACAAACCAAAGAACGGACTGCAGTTGCTTTCTTGCGGGTGGATGATGAACACATGAAGGTGTTTGAGAATCGTGTGAGGCAGATTCTTATGTCTTCAGGTTCTACAACATTTACGAAAATTGTCAATAAATGGAATACTGCCCTGATAGGTACTTATTTTGAAATCTTATTTTGCCTTGTTACAATTGTTTTGACATTGCAAGGATATTTATGAGTGGTTCTTGTTTTTGATAGGTCTCATGACTTATTTCCGTGAAGCCACTGTACATACTCAAGAACTGTTAGATTTGCTGGTTAAATGCGAAAATAAAATTCAAACCCGTATAAAGATTGGGTTGAACTCAAAGATGCCTAGCAGGTAAAATTATTGGCTGCATAAGATGCAATTTAATTTCCCAAAGATGCATTGTGAATCTCATTGTGGTTTCTGAATATCAATCTTCTCTCAGGTTCCCTCCTGTCATTTTTTACACTCCAAAGGAAATTGGAGGACTTGGCATGCTTTCCATGGGTCACATATTGATTCCACAAAGTGACCTCCGTTACAGTCAGCAGACTGATGTCGGTGTAACTCACTTTAGGAGTGGAATGAGTCATGAAGAGGACCAGCTAATTCCCAATCTTTATCGATATATACAGGTGACTTGAGATTTATGTTTCATGTGTATATGGTATGTCTATCTATGTATTTGCTTCAGATTTTTAATCATCTTGCTCGTTTCTTGACAGCCATGGGAGAGTGAGTTCATAGATTCACAGCGTGTTTGGGCAGAATATGCGCTGAAGAGGCAGGAAGCTCAGGCACAAAATAGGCGTCTGACCCTTGAAGATTTGGAAGTGAGTGGCCATTTTTTTACAGTATTTTTAGGACTTCTGAAAAAATTCTTTCATCCTAATATCTTACTCCATTCATTTGTCAGGATTCATGGGACAGGGGAATTCCACGTATAAATACTTTGTTTCAGAAGGATCGGCACACTCTTGCATATGACAAAGGATGGAGGGTGCGCACTGACTTCAAGCAATACCAAGTTTTAAAGCAGAACCCTTTCTGGTGGACGCACCAGAGGCATGACGGAAAACTTTGGAACTTGAACAATTATCGAACTGATGTAATCCAAGCTTTGGGAGGTGTCGAGGGAATTCTTGAGCATACCTTGTTCAAAGGAACATAGTAAGTGTTCTGTGTGGCAAGTTTCTTCAGATTAGTTGTCATCATTTTAGTCAGTCTACTGTTCTATATTACAATGGGGATTGTTGATGAAACAAGTAGGTATATATGATATGGTCGGTTAATACACCTAGCAGAGCAGTATTTGTCCTCTATGATGTTGGCAGTTGGAGTTTGTTGCACTGCAGTACACACTTCACCTTTACGGGGTTGAATCGATGACCTTACTTCCACTCATTAGTTATGGAGTGGAAATGCCTTGTAGTCCTAAAGGCCATTGGTACATATATTATCAAACTTGTTCTATGGATTGAATCATTTCAGAAGTGGGTATGATAAAGGAGCAATAACTGATAAAAAAAAAAAAAGAGCAATCTTTATTTTCAAATTGTTACACAGTTATGAGTGTAACACATATTGTAATGTCCTTCCCCTAAGGGATTAATTAATGTTTGAATTTTTCAGCTTTCCAACTTGGGAAGGTCTCTTCTGGGAAAAGGCATCGGGCTTTGAGGAATCAATGAAGTATAAGAAGCTGACAAATGCTCAGAGATCTGGTCTCAACCAAATCCCTAACCGTAGGTTCACTCTTTGGTGGTCACCTACAATAAATAGAGCGAATGTTTACGTGGGTTTCCAAGTCCAGTTGGATCTAACAGGAATCTTCATGCACGGGAAGATCCCTACGTTGAAGATCTCACTGATTCAGATATTCCGTGCTCATTTGTGGCAAAAGGTTCATGAGAGTGTTGTCATGGATCTTTGTCAAGTTCTGGATCAGGAGTTGGATGCTTTGGAAATCGAAACTGTACAGAAGGAAACAATCCATCCAAGGAAGAGTTACAAAATGAACAGTTCTTGTGCAGACATTCTTCTCTTTGCTGCTCATAGATGGCCAATGTCAAAACCTAGTCTTGTGGCTGAGCCGAAGGATGTGTTTGATCAGAAAGCTAGCAACAAGTACTGGGTTGACGTGCAGCTCCGCTGGGGAGATTATGACTCTCACGATATTGAGCGTTACACTCGAGCCAAGTTTATGGATTATACAACAGATAACATGTCTATATATCCATCTCCTACTGGTATGTTATCATTGCCTTTTGCTTTACTTCTTTAGGTGCTTTTGTTTTTAGGTTTGAAATAATCATCATGGGTTTTTCCATGCAGGGGTGATGATTGGCCTCGATTTGGCATATAACTTACATTCTGCATTTGGTAATTGGTTTCCTGGGTCAAAGCCTCTCATCCAGCAGGCAATGAATAAGATTATGAAGGTATATCTCTTAATTTTTGGTTGTTATTATTTTTTTTCCCCATAAATTAGTGATAGATATATAGCAGTACATAATATTTCTTGGTGCATTTGCAGTCGAATCCAGCCTTATATGTCTTGAGGGAGCGGATAAGGAAAGGTTTGCAATTGTATTCTTCTGAGCCCACTGAACCATATTTGTCATCTCAGAACTATGGAGAAATCTTCAGCAATCAAATAATATGGTTTGTCGATGACACTAATGTGTATCGTGTTACTATCCATAAGACATTTGAAGGAAATCTTACAACAAAACCCATCAATGGTGCTATCTTTATATTCAATCCAAGGACTGGGCAGCTGTTTCTGAAGGTTTGTTTCTTTCAATATTTTTTTCCTTTTCAATGGTATTTTGGAAGTAGTCTCTCTCTTGAGTTGAGATTCTAAAGTTCATTCATGATATGATTTCTTGCAGGTCATTCACACAAGTGTCTGGGCAGGACAGAAGCGTCTTGGTCAGTTGGCTAAGTGGAAAACGGCAGAAGAAGTTGCTGCTCTTGTCCGGTCTTTACCCGTTGAAGAACAACCAAAGCAAATTATTGTGACTCGTAAAGGAATGCTGGATCCATTGGAGGTTCACTTGCTTGATTTTCCCAACATAGTTATTAAAGGAAGTGAGCTGCAGCTTCCTTTCCAGGCATGCTTGAAGATTGAGAAGTTTGGTGACTTGATTTTGAAGGCTACAGAGCCACAAATGGTTCTTTTCAACATTTATGATGATTGGTTGAAAAGTATTTCATCATACACTGCATTCTCCCGGCTCATTCTGATCTTGCGTGCACTTCATGTGAACAATGAGAAGGCAAAGATGTTACTAAAGCCCGACAAAACGATCATTACCGAGCCTCACCACATATGGCCTTCTCTCAATGATGATCAATGGATGAAGGTAACTAACCCCATTGTTGTAGTGATGCATTCCTTCTTCTTAAATTTGTTGTTAAAAAGACTCACCTTTTTCTTATCATTCAAAAGGCATATAAGTTTCATAAAGGTTACTTGTAACAAAAAAGTTTCACAAAGGTTTTGGAAATTGGTAGTGTTGTGATTAAAATTTGATGGTTAGATTCAAATCAGTAGTCTCAAGAAATCTTCTCAAGTTATGATTGAATTATTTTTATGCACCTCCTCAATATTATGAGTTATGCCAATGATCTTCATGGTACAGGTTGAGGTTGCTCTTAGAGATCTCATACTCTCAGATTATGCCAAGAAGAACAATGTTAATACATCAGCTCTGACACAGTCTGAGATTCGTGATATTATACTTGGAGCCGAGATTACCCCACCTTCTCAACAGAGACAGCAGATTGCTGAGATCGAGAAGCAGGTGATGTTTCTTTCTGTTTCATATTGATTATAACTTTATTTCTTGATAGAATCTCATTTTTTTGGTGTGTTGTGTGTAAAAATATCAGGCAAAAGAAGCAAGTCAGCTGACAGCAGTGACAACAAAGACTACCAATGTGCATGGTGATGAACTGATTGTCACCACCACAAGTCCATATGAGCAAGCTGCATTTGGATCTAAAACTGATTGGCGTGTGAGAGCAATATCAGCAACAAATCTCTATCTTCGCGTCAATCATATTTATGTGAATTCAGAGGATATAAAGGTACAGGTCTTCCTTCTCATATTATATATGATAATCATATATTATTCACATCTGCTGACATGGAGAGCACTGGTTAATGCAGGAAACGGGATATACTTATATAATGCCAAAAAACATTTTGAAGAAGTTTATCTGCATAGCAGATCTGCGGACTCAAATTGCTGGCTACTTGTATGGCATAAGTCCCCCTGACAACCCGCAGGTTAAGGAAATTCGCTGTATTGCTATGCCGCCGCAGTGGGGAACCCATCAGCAAGTTAATCTTCCAGCAGCTCTCCCAGAGCATGATTTCCTGAATGATTTGGAGCCTTTGGGATGGATGCATACGCAACCTAACGAACTTCCCCAGTTATCGCCACAGGTTTTTGTCTAATCCAGTACTCCATCTTTCTTATTTTGTTTTTTTCTCAATAAATTGTTAAATCATAGGTAGTTTGCTATTTTCTTCTTTTAGAGGGGAGCTAGGGAGTGTTATCTTACCTGAGATATTACTTACAGGATCTCACAAGTCATGCTAAGATCTTGGAAAACAACAAGCAATGGGATGGGGAGAAGTGCATAATTTTGACTTGCAGTTTCACTCCAGGTTCCTGCTCCTTAACTGCTTATAAGTTGACACCATCAGGGTATGAATGGGGACGTGTTAACAAGGACACCGGAAGTAATCCTCATGGCTACCTTCCCACTCATTACGAGAAGGTCCAAATGCTCCTGAGTGACCGCTTCCTTGGTTTCTATATGGTAAGAATGTTCTCCACCTGTCTTTGAAATTGATGATTATTGGTCATGCTTTTGATTGGATAATGGTGTTTCATCAGATGTGTATTTGCTTTGCTGATTGGTTTCTTGTTCTCCCATGGAGTTAACTTTGTCATTTATTGCTTTGGTTTCTAGATTCCAGATAATGGTCCGTGGAATTACAACTTCATGGGGGTGAAACATGCACCTAGTATGAAGTATGGAGTTAAGCTTGGGGCACCCCGTGAATATTATCACGAGGACCACAGGCCAACCCATTTCCTAGAGTTCAGCAACTTGGAGGAGGGAGAGAGAATTGCTGAAGGAGATCGTGAAGATACATTCTCGTAGGTGTTAGAGATTAATGTCACAATTGTTAACAAGTGTGGTATTATTTGCGGCGCGGCTTTTCAAAGTGCAACTACGGAGTTTTTCACTCGGCCAACTTGGGGACACAAGAGTCTAGAAACTATTTTTGTTGTAATAATCAATATCTTGAGATGGAGCATTTAGCAGCGGGCGGTTGTAGTGTTGTAGTAGCAGGCTTTGTACATATGTGATTATGATATTTATCGTCTCGTTTGGATACTTAGATGAGACCCGATGGATTTAGATTAAAGTTGAATAAAATATTATTTTTTTAATACTATTATTGTTATTTGAAAATTTGAAAAATTGAATTGTTTATTATATTTTATATAAAAATTTAAAAAAATTATAATAAAAAAAATGAGATGTAATTATTTTTGTATCTAAACAGAGACGGAGAGCATGTACATCCGTGCTGAAGCTAAAGCCTCAAGTATTGCCTGCTCTGCACAACTTACTACCACTTGAGACTTCGTGGGAACCACTGATAAAACGCAGAAGAAAAAGCTGAACTTTCTCTCAGCGTTTCCCCAAAAAAGTAATGGGACTGACTTGACACTCTCTCTCTATTTCTCTTCAAAAAGTAGCCGAACTCTTTATTTCTCTTTTCTCTCAAAGTAACGAGACCCATTGGCATTCTCTCTATTTCTCTTTAATTTGTGGGACCCATTGACTCTCTCTCTCTCTATTACTTTCTCTATTTCTATTTCCCGTAGACCAAAAAGGCATTTCGGCTCTCAAGCGGGAGACAAATTTCTCCAGCTTGATTGTCGAGCGACTGAGAACCCGCTCGAGCGGGAGATTTTCTTCCGCATGCCACGTGTTTTTTTACCATTAATTAAATAATATGTAAATAAATAATAGAATAAAATGTGGACATGATACTGTTGTAATTTTATTAATAATTATTTTATCTTGTTTTTATTAATAAAAGATTTAATAAATTAATTATTCAACCATTACAACAACTTTACAATCATTGGTAGGGTCCATACATTTTTCAACTTCTCATAAATAGGTATTAAACTCATCTTAACATCTAAACACATCTAAATTCATCTTAGATAGATTCTACAGAACTTACTCCACCATTTCAACTCACTACGATTCATAAAAAATTGAGTTCAGCTCAACTCAACATTCAAACGCAGTCTTAATTGACAATTAACATTTTGTATCTTTTGATACTAGGAATGAAAAATACAAATTTGTATTTATTTGGTGGTCCAAAATACAAGGTTCTTCTCTCCCACGGTAATCTGTACCCATATGTAGAATGTAATGTAACCAACGTCAATATTATTATATCTATAGCTGATTTGTATTTTAAGGAATTCTATACACTGGCGAAAATCTATCTGTGTGTGTATGTATAGTCCAGACGGTAAGCTAGTCTTTGCGACGTTTATGGTAATAATAACAAAGCTGATAAGTACGTGCGTCATTCAATGAAGTATATAGAAGTTCTCGAGCTAAAAATCCAATAGAAAATCCAACACAGTTTCCATGTCATTCGTTCCAGTACAAAGAAAGATAAGATGATGAGCAACCAACCACAAACAAAGCCTACTGCACTCGCAAAAAACATGCTTTCTTGCTACACCTTGACACGAGAAATCCAAATATTGCACATACTTCCACATCAAATTTATACTGCACTTAGTAGTTTCAGTGATCTTGCTTGCTCATTTCTAACCCCGTTCTTCATTCTTTTCAGGCTTAAAATCTTTCTCCTCCGAAATGAAGTCTGAGCTGTCTTCCGCGACTGATGCCCCATCATTGTAATCTGCAGCTTGAGGGGACTTGAATAGTTCAAGATTTTCCAGTTCAGCTAATTTCTCCTTTGAAATTCCCTTCAGAAGATCCACCACCTCAAGCATCGTGGGTCTCTTCTCAGGAAGACTGTTAGCACATACAAGTGCAACCAAGATAAGTCTTTTCAACTCTTCCTCTACATACTTACCATTAAGCTTCGGATCTGCTAGTTCACCAAACTTTCTCTCACATACCAATGGCAGCGCCCAATCAGTAATGGAGCGTTTCACTGTTGCACTCAGTTTTTCAAGGGGTTTCCTGCCGCTGGCAAGCTCTAGAAGAAGTATCCCAAAGCTGTAGACATCACAACTCTCATTTGCTTTACCTAACATAGCGTATTCAGGTGCAAGGTAGCCAAGGGTGCCCTTAACTCTAGTAGTCACATGTGTTGCACCATCAGGGATTAGCTTTGCGAATCCAAAATCAGCAACCCGAGCCTGAAAATTGGAATCTAGCAACACATTGCTAGCTTTGATGTCTCTATGGATTATATGAGGGGTGGATTGGTGGTGAAGATAGCTGGATAAAAAAATTAGGGGTTTAAGTACACCTCATCACAAAGCATGAAGAAAAAAGTAGGGTTCAGTACTTACGCAATTCCATCAGAAGCCCCAACTGCAATACTCATCCGTCGATTCCAATCGAGAAGGCATTCTGCTGAGTGCTGCCCATGAAGATGAGATAGCAAGCTTAAATTTGGCATGTAGTCATATACGATCAGACGCTCTTGCCCCTCAGCACAATAGCCACGTAAACTTAGCAGATTCTTGTGCCGTACTCGTGCCAGTATCTCAACCTCAACAGCGAATTCCAAATCTGCTTTGTTGCTCCAATTCTTCAACCTTTTGACCGCAATCTGCATATTTGTCACCTTTCAGAAAGATATCCAGTTTATAAGAAGGAAAAGTGGAACTATAGTGGCAGACAAACAGCCATTAGAATTCCAATATAATGAGGGAAAGGAGCATCAAAACAATACGCAAATGCACAGAGTATCATCAGGTGAACAAAATTCAGGGAGGATTTAATTGCAAAAATCTGAAAACCCAAGGAGCAATCGTTAAAATTACAAACTCATTGAGCTTCTTACAAACTCATGAAAACTAAGTAATTGATTTTGCATTTAAATTTTAACCCAAGAAGATTCTTCTGATGGCAGTAAAAGCTCCAAATACAGTTTTGGTAAACATGAAGCTGTCAACTTACAAATGACTACCACATTTTAAGTGGTTTCTGGGTTTTTTTTTTTATTGGTTTTAGGGTAATATCTGGTTTCTTGCGAGAACAATAACCAAAAATATCACAATTGGATAGAGAAAAGTGGACTTCAAGTTCAGAGAATATGCAAGAACTGCTTTTATTATCTTCAAGGAGCTAGCATGAAAGTGCAGCAAGAGGTATCAAGCAATGCAATTAGACGTAATTAGTGCAAGCTGGCCCAACAAAGCATCATAACTCTCTTCCTACTACGTCACTTAGGACGTAAGTTCTCCGTGTCTCGACATGGACTGTAAACCTATTAATATTCATTGGTAAGATTGATTATAGAGAAGGGTGCACTATTAGCAATTGCCTAACTAGAAGAAGAGGCTTCAAGATAGGTTAATGATAGCAAAAGCTCTTCAACCTATTGGGAGAAACTTAAAATTTAATAAGCAAATAAAACATGTTAGCTTAGGCACTGATTGAGCATCACTTTTGCCCACAGCTTTGCTTGGATACAGGACAAGCCTAGAAACGTGGAACTGGCAATTTTCCATTTATGAGAAATGTCTTGTATAAACTATACGATCAATACTTGGCCTGCTATAGCACTGTACCCCTACAATATCACTTAGTGCATAGTGCATACAAATAGTTTAAGCAATCAGCTAACCACCTGTCCTCCATACCATGACTTCCCAATGCTATGTCCTTGTTTGACTTGCATATCTCTGCCATGATTTATCATTCCATTTTACAATGCCAAGATTCAAAGATTTGGCACTATTCTGTGCATGAGAGTTTTGTGGTATGCACTGCAAAGATGGGTAGATACGACACCACTTACCGTCAAACATTGTACAAAGGGGAATTTTTTTTTTTTATATAAGTAATAATATTATATATATATCAATAGGAGTAACCAAGTACACTGACGTATACAAGAAAAACACCTAACCCATACAAGAAAGCCCCTAATGACCCAAAAGCCCATGAAAACCTACCCAAAATACACCAAGCCTGAATTGGAAAACTATCGTTACACCTCCCTGACCCCATCCCCTAGATTCCGTAAAACTAATCCTCTATCCGAACATTCCACTATGAGAACGTCTTCACAAAGCCCTCCCTTTAGCCTTCCCTCGACTTGAGCTACCTCCCTTAGTATCGTAGTTGATTGCCCATAACAGATGCATGTTGAAGTATGATGCCAGTTTTGTATTCTTTAATGGAAACATTGCCTCACAGAAAGAGAATAGAATGGAAAGAAACAACAAAAAGGAAATCAAACTCCTTTCAGAGACTATACAAAGGCCCCATGACCGTTTAGTTTTTTGGCATTGTCTGACAGATTTAATAATCAACATAGCAATAAAGGGGGTGGGAAACTACCAAAAACGTTGATAGAAACACAATGAGACTATAAAACTCTAATAATATTGACATATCTATATATATATATATATACTCTTTTTTTTTTTTTTTGAGAAAACAGCCCTCTTTTATTGATGTAATAATTAATATCCTCACTTTTTGTGGTGGAGGTACAACAAGTCAAACTTTAAGAAAAAACTATGCCATTTACCGGAATGAAACTGGGAAAAGACCAGTTTCTGTAACTGGGGAAGCCTGCTTTATTCAAAGTATATATTCTGATCAGATTCTTGGGTAGTTCATAGCGAGAAGTTAGAAAAAGGACATGTCCAGTAGCACATAATATTGATATTGACACATACAAAACCTAAACTTAAATCAATTGAAACCAACACTTCAAGATACTGGTTTTCTATATGAATTCTTTTCTATCAACAACGATAGCCATCAATGTTATCCGCACCAAAAAAAAGTCATTTTGCCAAACAGCAAACAATAGAGAGGCCAAATTACTTATATACTGAGCAGGATATAAATTTGAGTCGAAACATGTAAATGTAATCATTACTTGTGATCCATCCCAAAGCTGACCCCAGTAAACGCTGCCAAATCCTCCTTCTCCAAGCTTATTATCATAATTAAAATTGTTTGTAGCTGCATGCAACTCCTTCAATGAAAACACCCTCCATGTTTGCTGCTTCTTCCCTCGTTCCCTCCTGTACAATTGCGCACTCCACTAATTAAACTTCATTCAGGACCTCATAACGGAAAAAGAATACAACAGAGTCTAAGAGAATATAAAAGATATAACTTTCGTTTACAGACAAAACTGGAGTAGAACTCCTTATTCTGGAAAAACTGATTAAATAGTACAGTTAACGGATGCCTGCGTCTGTTGGTTTTAGTCATCAAGATTCCATTTTTATCTTTTTGCTCTTTATTTGACTTTTCCCATCATTTCTTAACAACCAAACAAACCATTCAGAGATTCTTCTCACCCACTCCCAAAATTCAGAATTCAAACCCTCTTCTTCGGCTCCCCCATATCTCACCAGAATACAGCACATCACAACTTCTCAAACTCAAATCACACCAACAATTCAGTAACGCTAGGAAAAGAAAATAAAAAAAATAAAGCAAGTAAATATTCATACCGATCCGAAACCCTTCCGCAACAAAACATTGAGTAAAGATCCATATCTCCTCTCCTATCAAACCCACAAAAAGTTCAAAAATTGAACCCCCCGAAATTCTGGGTTTTCAAATTTAAGTCCCTTTCCTTCTTCTAACTTTCAAACCCTTCAACTTCTTGTCTTGTGCTGCTATCTGGTTGCAGAGTGGAGGACAGAGAAAAGCAGAAGCTGAAGCAGATAATCAGATGCGAAACGTAACGCTTTGGAAGAAGGTGTAGACATATCTTTCCTCGACTCTGTGTTCAACTCTTTGTGTTTTTTTTTTTTAGAACTGTCCGGATCAAAAACTACAGATTTGGAATGGTAGTTTGGTTTATTTGCCGAAGGAAGCGTGCAGTGGGACTGCGTGCGGACAGTGGGTATGCACTTGAAGTTGGTGTTCCTTCTCCATCGAGGCTTATTCGTTTCTTTTTCTTCATGCGGCTTGGTCCTAGGCTCTAGCTGTTTGTTTCCCATTTTCAAAACACACACATGGGGACCATTTTTCTTTTTTAATAATACACAATAAGGAAAATACTATACTCACAGAACATGTTTATCGAAATTTTTTATCAAATTTTTTATTTTACTTAATAATTAAGTAAGTATTTTTAAATGAATATATAATTTTTTTGTTTTTAAAAATTATTTAAATAATTTAAAAAAATAGTAAAAAAAGATAAAAAAAATTTATAGTATTCGATAAATAATTTCTATAAAAATCTTCTGTTGACGTAGCAACGTCCTAAACAATAATTATATTAATCATCACTCTACGCATGACAAAGTTGTTTATTTTGCCACTGTAATATTTAAAAAAAAATGTTAATATCATTAGCTTTTGTGTAATTTTATGAAGTTTTGGTCAATTTATGGCTAAGACATAACCCAACTACCAAATATTTATCATTTTAATTTTATCAATTTTGAGAGTCATGTTCTTTCACCATGTAAGCAAAATATCCTTTAGAACTCGTTTGTTTATATGATAATATGATATGAGATAAAAGTTAAATAAAATATTGTTAGAATATAATTTTTATTTTAAGATTTTAAAAAATTAAATTGTTTATTGTATTTTGTATAAAAGTTTAAAAAAATTGTAAAGATTATATTAGATGAGATGAGATGAGATGGTCTGTAAAAACAAATGAGACCTTAATCTAATAAGTTGCCTTGGCAGTTGCTTTAGAGAGAATACACCTACTGCACCGATAGATCCAAACCCAAAAAAGAAAAAATTGAAAATTCATAGTCCAATATAATTGCCATTTAGGTAAACATTTTTATGAACTGGATGTTAGAAGCTCATTCGATCCAACCATTTTTTGTCACATTTAATTCACAAAATGAAATCCATCCAATTGTTTGTGGTTAGTCATGTGGTTATGATGGGATTTTGGTGCATTATTTGAGAGGTTGTGATGGGATTTGACTAGTTATTGGGATGAGTTGTTTCACCATTCAATGGCCTCTTCCTTTATTGCAATTAACTTGAAAAAAAAATAATAATGGTGCTTATGAAAAAATGACAAAATTGGCAGAAATTCAAATATACTGTATGTTAGTAGCCATATGATATAAAATTATATTTATAAGTCGATGTAGATAATATATTTAATAAAATATTTAAATGACATAATTTGATTTGAAAGAAAAATTTTAAAATTTAAATCTTACAAATTAAATATTATCATTTGAGTAACATGAATAAAGTACATTACACACTAACTTGAATATAGAATAACTATTTCAAAAGACATTACAATATAACCTCAAATCTACTATTCCAATTTCTCTCCCACTACTGCCCAAACAAATTGCGAAGATTTTAAATCTAGTTTCTAACGTCCTTTTTGGAACTTGAATTGAACTAAGATCAACTCAGTTTAATCTAATTTTAAACTGAGTTTAACATCCAAACACTTAACTTTCACATTACTAAACTCATCTCAATTCAAAATCTTTTTATATATAGAACTCATAATTTTTTTTAACTCAACACTTATTTACACGCGTTATCCATAATATTTTTCAACTTCTCATAAATACATCTAAACTAACATTAACATCTAAATACATTTTAGGTGGCTATATAAAATTTACTCCACCATTTCAACTCACTACTATTTATAAAGAACTCATCTCAACGAAGCCTAAACCTTACTCGTGAAAACTTTTCAATACAATTTAATTAGATATTCATAGTGTTTATGCAAACTTAAAACTTTCTGATCGAATTTGTGTTTGGGAAATTAGTAATTAAGCTGGTAGAAAGAACCCGAAATTAAAAAGAAAAGAAAAAAAAATCTATCTTTTTGGATATAGTAAAAAACAGAACTTCTAGAACATGCCAAATTGTTAGGTATTTTGATCTATTATGTGATGCCAACCAATCGTGGATGGGGACGTTATTCCAATGAACGAACCCCCACAAACAATAAAGAATAAATAATTTTGTGTATATATATATATATATATATATATATATATATATATACTTAAAAGAGACTATAAACGGATGAATATGAATGTCTGTGTTTGACACTTTATTTATTCCATCTATGCCTATGTGAAGTGATTAGCTGTTTATTATTTAAGCCACTTTGAATTTTTTTTTTTTTTTTTTTGATCTGTTTGCTTGCTTAGAAATGCGAGAAGATAGAAAAAAGGATTTTCTAACCATAAGTATTTCTTTTAGCTTTTATTTGTTTGGTTGTTAGGTAAGAGTGTAAAAGAGAAAAAAAAGTACAAAATTTCTTAAGTTCTTTATTTTCTTTCACTCTTTGTAGCTCATTGATAACAAATCAAAACATCTATCATGCATCGTTCAAAGTAAATAAATGATAATGTAATAATTTTATCTTATAAAAAATTATATTATAAATAATGTTCATCTATATAATTTAATAAAAGAAATATTAATAATAAAAAATAATAATATTTTATTATTATAGAGTGTATGATAGCTAATCTAATGTAAATTTCAAATAATGAGTGATTGGCTAAAAGAAAAAAAATTACATTTTAGTCAAATTTGTAACTTTTTTATCTATTTGTAAAAATTCTATAAGTTAAAGAGGTATCTTATTAATGAGATAAAAACATAGAAAACATTCAATTGGGCATACCTGCCTGAGGCACGTAACATCTTCTACTATATATATATATATATATTTGAAGATTCATGATATATTTTAACCTTAAAGATATTATATAAAAATAAATTTATAAATTGATGTGGTTTAATATAATATGATATATAATATATATCAAATTCTAAAATTATTTTTATTGTAAAGTAGATCTAATAATTCTATAAAATTACATCAATTTTTGTAATTATTATTTTTGTAATCTTTTCGTGTCTCTGGCCATTCTCAGAAATAAATAAACAGAAACAGATCAATATTAAAACTTTGGTGGAAATATTATAGAGTACCCTATCATCTGATCCAGTACTGTGATTAAAATTTCAGAATATATAAATACAAATAGTATCTAATTATAAATAATATTCTTCATTTCTAATATTATCATTTTATAACTACGTGATCGATCATCTTACACATTCTAAATTATTATTATTTATATAAATGATAAATAGATTCATAATTTATAATATGTTATATCCGAAAAATAAAAATAAAAATAACAAGATTTCCAATAAATAGCAATATAGTGCACGTAGTCGTAGCAAATTAGCAATTAATCCTCTACCAATACATTATGATACAAAATTTTAAGTCGGTAGGCCTTTCTAAACGTACATTGAAGTCAGAGCAGATGCCTAGGGCTGTAGTTTTTGTGAGCCCTACGCGACAAAACTGTCAATATGGCTGGCTATTCTTAATTCCCTGTGACAATTGCATGTTACTTAGGATTGTTGGGAATAGCCGAGAATATAGTTTCATCTTAAAATTTGTTCTTGTTTTCTTATATTATTCAAATATAATTTTTTTTTCTCATATAATCATTACCTTACAACTTTTCCAAAACACAAAAAACAACTCAAAAATTTTAAATTCAAAAAAAAAAAAAACAAAATTATATTTTAATAATATTTTAACTTTATAATATTTTTATCCAACTTTTATCTCTCATTTCTCAAAACTCAATAAAACATCTTAACATGATTTAAAAAAAAGTATTCAAACTTTACATTATTATTCATAAACCATTTCATTATACGAAAATATATTTATAACTGTGAATTATATAATCGCTGTATAATCATTTTAAAAAAAATGAATAAAATATAAGATTCACATGAAAAAATTAATTTTTTAATAATAAACTCTACTATTTTTTAAAACAATTACCGCCGATTTTTACTCGTGTTGTGTTTGACTCTAGAAAGGTGCACTGAGTCCTTAATTTGTGCTTAATTTGTCTGGCTAGTTACAGTTTAAAGGGCACTATAAACAAAACAGCAGTTCCGACATGAATAATTATTTTATGCTTTTTTCTTCCCTTTAATCTTCACTCAGGTTTATATATATTGACAAATTAAACCATCAAGATTCAGGAAATTATCACAAGATAAAATATAATGGGTAAAATTTCTTTCACTTTCACTTTATTTTTATTTTATGTTCAACTATATATAAATTAGACAGGATCGACGTGCATGCCTAGGTCTCACATATGATTCTATGAAACAAAACCAACCAACCCACGAAAACACAAATTAATGAGAAAACACAAGAGATGAGTCAATTTACGGATTAAAAACACGGCCAATTAAAATATTTTAGTACTGTTTGTACTGTTGAAACTGCTACGTGCCAAAACAAACGTAGCCATGCAAACATGCAAATCTTGCTCTTGACACGTGCTGCCGCGTATGCACAATACCTCATGATGAAGCTCTCTACTATTCATTGCATGCGTATATATATAACAGACCACTTCGATTCTAAGGAGAGACGCTAGCTCTCGATTTTATGTCTAAGCAACGGTGGCAAACTATGCAGCAAACGAAGGAGCACGACAGCACGACAAAGCAAGGCACTGAAAATCAACGGGTAAGAGACAAGCATGTGAGGGATCTGATGGTGGGCAAGAGGAGACTAGTGGAGGTGCCCTACACGGCCTCGCTTGCCCACACGATGAACGCGCTGGTGGCTAACAAGGTCGTTGCAGTGCCGGTGGCTGCGCCGCCAGGTCACTGGATTGGAGCCGGCGGGTCTATGATTATGGAGTCCGATAAGCAGACGGGGGCTGTACGGAAGCATTATATAGGGATGGTCACCATGCTAGATATCCTGTCCTATATCGCTGGAGATGATGATCATGATCAGATGAACGGCACCGGCGATGTGTCTGATATTGATGTGAAGATGGCGGTCCCAGTTTCATCCATCATAGGGCACTGCCTTGAAGGTCTTAGTCTATGGACCTTAAACCATAATACTAGGTGATTTTTCTGTTACATATACATATACATACATATATATATATTTATATTACTGTATAAATCCCAAATCTTGCCAATGCGACCCATATAATATAGAAAACGAGTGGATTTCAACCCATATTTTGACGACATTTTTATGTTTTCTTTCTTTGAGACTCGCAGCCGAAGTGTAAATTAGAACAGCTTTATATAGAACCCTGTTTGTTTGGGAACTCGGAGAAGTTAGCTTTTTTCTGTTTCCTAGCTAGCAGTTATTTTGAGGTCACATATATAAGCTGGGCCCCTGGGGAACGAACCCCTGTCAAAGCCGTGGAGACTTGGATTAAGTGGCAATGATAGTCGCTAGTCACTACGATTTTTTATTTCTAATAAAAATGATTATTTCATATCAAAATGAATTTTTTTTATTATAAATAGTTGTTATTTTTACAAATAATTCGAACCAAAAATACTGTTTTTCTTGTAGTGACATGTATTCATAGTGTAAATAATATTTATTCAAATTAAATTATATGTCATGTCAATTTATAATGTTTATCATTGTGACATGCACGTACGCAGTTTGTTAGATTGTATGGAACTGTTTAGCAAAGGAATCCACCGGGCTTTGGTACCACTGGACAGCCACATGGAAAACATATCGGGAGTGGAACTTGTCGAGTCTGCATCGAGCTATCGAATGCTTACACAAATGGACTTGTTAATGTTCTTGAAGGAACATGCATCTGACATACAAGGTATCATTTCGCGCACAGTGAGAGAATCGGGAGCGGTTACTGCGAATGTTTTTGCCATCACTGAGCGCACAACAGTCATTGAAGCCATCAAGTGCATGAGGGCTGCTATGCTTAATGCTGTTCCTATAATCAGAGCCTCCACTGATGCTCATGAAGATCATAGTCAGCTTAAAAATGTAAGTCTCTTAAAACAGCGCCCAGTTGGTTTGTCTTGATCAGTTTCTCCCCAGTACTCTTTAAATGATACAACTTCAACGTCTCACATAATAGATATCTATCAGATCTGTTTCACTCTTTTTTAAGTTAGAAAAATGATAGTTGCAGTCATGAGTATGAAAGTGCTGTACAATCACTTTTAAAAAAGTGAATAAATATAGAACCTACATGAAAAGAAAATTAATTTTTTACAATCACTTTAAAAAAATGAATAAATATGAGACCTACATGAAAAGAAAATTAATTTTTTAATAATAAACTTTATTTTTTTTCAAAACGACTATGTAAAATTTGCACGCCATGACTGTATATAACATTAACATTGCTTTAATAATTAATTCATTCTCAAGTAGATCTTTCAAGTTTGGTGACAAATACAATACATGTAAGTAGAGCATTGCTCTATATTTAGTCGTTATGCTGGGCTGGCCTATGCTGAGAAGGGAACTGATTTCAAGAATAAGGCCGGGTTCCCATCATTTCTCCCAAATTTTTTCCTTTTGATTCTTCAAAACCGAAAGGGTACTAATTGAAGAACCTAGATGGATTTCTCTTTGTATGTAAATGGGGTTTCTCATGGATTATATAATCCGATTTCCTTGATACGATACGTCCAGTTTCATTGACCAATTTATTACTAAAAACTCGCATATGTTTTCTGAGACTATGAAATGCAGGGCAGGGGTAGGAAACTAGTAGGTACATTTTCCGCAACAGATTTGAGGGGTTGCCATCTCGCCACGCTGCAATCATGGTTGCCTTTGAGCGCACTAGACTTTACCGAGAGCGTCTCAAAAAGCCCTTTATATGAAGCTTCGGATTCACCAAGGGAGCTTGTTACTTGCGTAGCCGAATCATCCCTCGCAGAGGTGATTGACAAAGCAGTGACCAAACATGTGCACCGAGTTTGGGTCGTGGACCAACAGGGTTTACTTGTTGGACTTGTTTCACTCACAGACATGATTAGAGTGCTAATGCTTGCTCTGCTCTCACATTCCCAGGCGATGTGAGAGGCTTTCGTGGTTTCTATTTTGGACTCTTCATGTTAAGTTATTGTTAACTACCTTTGGCAAGCTGGATGTTGCACTCTCACGTCGATTAGTGTGAAAATCAGGGACCCAGAATCTTGAGAGTTGTGCCAACTCGACAAATTGGCAGTGATGACAGCATTATATTTGTTTTCTAGCTAACCAAACAAGTTTTTTCTGTTTTTCAGTGTAATGTTATGTTCGAAAACTTATTTATAGACGAATCCATTATGACATGTATGTGTGTGGTAAGAGAGGATGGACTGGATGATTCTACTCCCCAGAATCTAAATCAACTGGACAGGAGCCATCGTCTACGTTGGCAAGTGGGTCATAAAGGGGGGAGCTAGGATCTGTGCATCCTGGCATGAGATTGAGATCGCAACGATCCCCCTGCATCAGTGTTATTCCATTCCATCCATTAAAGTTTATAAACTAGAGAAACAACGAAATGATTGCTAAGATTCACCTGAATAATTCACTTACCCCTTCAACGGTCAAATTTCCTATCATAGCACATCTGTTGACCACAAGTTCCGTGTCCGGAAAGATAGCTCTGTCACATGCACCTTCTTTATTCAGATCTTCTGCTAGACCCTGCGATACGGTATTCAAAGCTCCATTTCAGTATCTAACCTATTATGAAAAATGTTATGAAATAAATAGCTAGATGTGATTTCGTCTGAGTTAGTTTGATAATTCAAAAAGCGTTCATTTAGGTCACAAAAAATCCTCCCTACTGTCCTGCAAAGATAATTTTTTGTGATGTCTGAATTTGATTTCAACAAGAACTTGGCAGCATATGGTAACTGTAATGTTATAACTTATACCTCGTTGAAAAAGTCTACTGGCTTGTTTCGCAAACCCTTTGGAACTTGAAATTGCAGTTTGTAAGGACCATCCCAATCAACTCCGTTCGTGAATGAGAAGATCAAAGCCAGAGCTGTGGAGAGATGGTAAATTATTAAGGAGAAGACAACTAACAGATGGAAAGATACATTAGTTGAAAGCAAAATACTTTAGAGAATGATTACTAACCATGCTTAGGAATCCTTATCTGGATGGTATATATTGGGGGATCAGCTTTGCCTCTGTTTTTCCTAAGCATTGCCCTGGGCTCACCACACATCATGGCCTGATTAAAACCCCCTGGAGAGAACACAACTCAAGAAGTCAATTGGATTGAACTCTAACTGATTAGTTTCAACAGCAGAGACCCCTACAACTGCATTTTTAGCCATACAATGTCATGTTTGCTGTGGGGTTGCGACAATAGGGCTTGCAGTTGAACCACACAACAAACGGATTAATTATATAATATGAACTATTTATCAAAATTGTAGAATCTATCATGAATTTTGGTATCCATCCGAATAATATCATTCATTTGTATATTCAATTTCTATAATAAGCTATTAAAATTCACTTTTCTCAATCGCTAAAGCTAGCTTCCTTCTCTTGTTTATAAAAGATTCAATAAATTGGCGCATATGTTACACGATAAAATGAAAATTCTGTTTCCTGTCAGTTATAAACATGATAAACCTTCTGTTTTCATGACTAACTTCATATTTGTGCCTGCTTTAATTGGTGTATAAAAATGACTAATGTACAAAACATTATGAAGCATATGGTGTATATAAAAGTACCATTAAAAGCAATCCCAAATTCTTCATTTGGAACAAGGTTGTTCGCAGCCGGATTATAGAAAAGCTTTAGCTTTTCTCCCTGTCAAACATTGTATGCACGTTGTCTTCAGAAGTGGATAACCAACAAAAGCCCATTGCAGTTCTAATTCAGCAACAATTCATGGCTTACAGAAGTAGGAGGAAGACCATTCATCGTTTTCCAGTATACAGGGGCCATGCCAAGTTCAAACGTAGCCCATGTAGGAAGGGTAAACCTGAAAGGACAGAATTTACAGATAATACCATAATAACAATTCAGTTTCTCACGCTAAGGCATTGAAATTTGTTTTTATTTTTTCTTGTGTATTGCACATACGCTTCCAAGAAAATCTGAAAAACTAGGGTGGCACTTTATTAATCATAAAGTGTTCATATGACAGAAAACATATGTGATACAAGTTTAGCACTGATATGATAAAAAAGTAGGCAGTGGAATTCATACTCCTTGATTTCCACAACAGGAGTAATTCCAACAGTTCCCACAGCTCTCACTTTCGCACTAATCTTGACAATTCTCTTCTTCTTAGGGGAACACCTTGGCAACCAAGAGCCGGTCAAACTGCTAGCTGCAAAAAATAAATATATAAAGCTGTTGTGCATTTGAAGTCTAGGATATTAATCTGTATCTATTTTCATTTGAGCTAAAGGTGGAGCAATGCTGATTGCGTCTTGTAAACAAATTTCAAAGTAGATACAATGACGAAATCGGTAATACAAAACGAAACATATCACATATCCTATTAATTAGCATAGGATTTGTAAAATCACATGTGTTTAACATTGAACTTCTTTTTCTCAAGAAAATAAATTAGCACAGGATTCGATTTAATTACACGTGTTTAACATTGAATTTCTACTGATCAAAAACGTAGAACTTCTTTTTCACAAGGGGGAAAAAATAACTTTTCAAAGTTTTGCGTTTTTAGTACAATTTGTGAGAAAATCATAGACTTAATTCTGTCTATTAATTTTTCAAAGGTAAGAGAGGAATTTCGTGAACAGCAATTGAAATTTGTGTATAATTAAAAGAAGTATGATTGTAAGTTCGAAGCGAGGAGAAAACAATCTATTCCAAGAATCATACAAACCAATCTTTCTGAACCTTCGTTGGAATCTTAAACCCATACTCAAAGATTCTAAAACAGAATCATTTATTGCAGGAAAATCTCCGAAAAAAATTTGCAGATGAATTGAAATCACTCACCAAGCATGTTCGAAACATGTGGAGTTATATTACTGTAAGAAACGGATTGCATGGCTAGAAAAGGTTGTGAGGAAGATGCACCCATCGACGCATTTACTGCCGCCATTTCTCGCGCTTTCAGTGCCTTCTCCAACTACGACAGCCACAGAGAGAGAGAGAGAGAGAGAGATTGAGAAGATCGTAAGTTCTAACATAATCCATTCTGACACCGGTGGACAGTATATTAGAGAGAGAGAGAACCGCAGAAACAGAAGCGCCAGTCCACAAATATGCCTAAATATCTATAGCTAATTATTTAAATCGATCCTTCTTAGGGTGCGTTTGATTGAATTGAGTTGAAATAATAAAATATTATTTTAAAATATTATTATTATTTTAAAATTTTAAAAAATTAAATTATTTATTATATTTTATATTAAAATTTAAAAGAATTATAATGATAAATTGAGATGCGATATTTGAAATTAAGAGGAGAGTCATGCGTTTTTTCTTTAAAAATGATGGATAACGTGAAAATATTATCTTTTTAATAATAAATTTTATATTCTTAAAATAAAATATACACAATTTAAGACATCCGTTTGAATTTAAAAGTGAAATAAAATGATTTCATATCATCTTATCTTATTTTATTTTATTTTAATTACAAATTTTATTATTATTTACAAACTATCTCAATTAATTTATCTCATCTCTAATCCAAACCGACCTGACATTCTTGCCACAAATATCTCACACGGGAGTTTCAGGGTTCGTTTGGTTTCTTAACTCATCTCAACTCATCATTATAATTTTTTCAAATTCTAATACAAAATATAATAAACAATTCAACTTTTTCAAATTTTAAAATAATAATAATATTAAAATATAATATTCTAACAATATTTTATTATCTAAACTCAGCTCAACTCAACTCACTTCAACATCCAAACACAACCTTAAACTTTCAATATCACCCGCACAGTGATACTAGTATTATTGCCGCTTGTAATTGGATAAATGGGCCGATGGGCCCAGAGAGGCCCGAAACTAGGCCCAGGACTTCCTCCTCAAAGGAATAATCAAGGCTGGGTTACTTTGGCAAGCCCATCAGGCGAGGGGGGAGAACTGTGATGACCTCTAAATGGGCCTGACAACAATAGTACTCCAAATGGACAAATCGAATTTGGTCAGGTGAGATTTGGGTATTAAGAATATTTAAGGTATTCTCGTAATATTCTATTATTATTTATTATTTTATTATTATTTATTATTTTATTATTATTTATTATTTTATTATTATTTAATATTTTATTATTACTTTATTATTATTATTATTATTATTCACAACTCTTTTCAAATCTGCAAAGTTCGTCAATTTGCTTATTCTCCAAACTGAAAGAGGTCAGTTCCAAGTTCCAACCCGCATGATAACCCAATTGTTCATAAATTAAATATTCTCTGAGCATGGGTGTCCACAAAAGACATGTAATAAATGCCATTTTTTAATATGTGGCAAGTACAAGCATGAAGCCAACCTACCTTGAAATCCACAATATATTTATATATATATATATATATATAAAAGAATAATGTTAGATATAGTCACAAGTGCTGTATATTCTTTTTGAAAAAAAATAAAGTCTATTATTTAAAAATTAATTTTTTCATATAAGTTTCATATTTACTCAATTTTTTAAAAATAAATAGTACTACGTAATTTCCATATACTCTATGTCTACAAATATCATTTTCTATATAAGTAGAGATGTATATATATGTATGTATGTAGTGGAGTATTGATGAATCATATATTGAATCATATATTGATCAATCATATATTGAATCAAAACCCAGCTTGGATTTCAACATATTAGGCAATTTTAACCATCCTAACTAGCTATAAATTAACCAATCTAAGAGGTATATGAAAATCATGCAAGTGACTCATGTCTCGAGCAATGAGTAGTAGTCCTCTCCTCTAATATTATTTTATAACAAGCATCACCTAAGATATATATTAATATAGCTTATTTGGCATTGGCTTGATCAAAACAGAGCACTAGACTAATATTATATGCGACATTCATCGACTTTGGGTTCTAATAAAGAGAGGGAGAGGGAGCTGAAAGGAAACTCGTCTCTACTCCCAACGTAAACTTGGAATTTCGAAGCCAAAAGTGTGAAATTTATAACAAGACTGAAGCATGCATATATAGGACAAAAAGAACAGTTTGTACTACTGCATGGATAATACATTAATGCAGTTTTCAGCAAGCATGCACGGGAGCTGGGAGCTAAAAAGCAAGCATGACCATGATTATGAAGTTCAATGTCTGTTTCACTTGCAGGCTAGGGTACGTAATTAATTCAAATTATGGAAGCTGTTTTCTTTTCTTACATGGGTATGATCGCCTAATTCAAAAGTTCTTCCTAAATTAAAACAAAGTAACTATTATTCTAGTTCCTTGTCCGACATTCTGCTTACGTCAATGCAGAGAGAGCATGCATGGTTTTGTACTTTCTCTTAGCTTCCAGGCCATTTTCAAATAAATTAAGCTTGAGGAATCTCATGCATATTTCAGCCTTCAGGACTAAGCTTTGCTAGCTATATATGATTTTTTAGTACAAATTAATTAAAGAATACCAAAAACTATTCTATATATGGAGTCATGCATTAACTTAAAACATGAAATTAATAACGTAACTTGTAAGGGGATTTTTCCCCTTGTTGGCCCTTAAAGTAAGTCCACGAGGAATCATTGGGGAAGTAAATCAGAGAGCCCGGCCAAGCCCAATCAGGGCCAACAACCCTCCTCCGAATGAGTCAGTGGGTCTTTGCGGAGCACTCTATCTATGAGCAAAACTCACCCCCAAAGCAATCCATGCACAAAGAAAGTGGACAGTAGGGATAGATGAGACTTGCTGCCCTGAGTCCTGACACCATCCTAATGATATCCTACCCTCTGGAACCTGTATAGGCAGGTAGGCGGAAAATATAGAGAATCCTCGATCTCTTGACTGCAGGCATAGAAAGGCTTAACAAGGAACGCCCGCAGGATAAAATGAGTCAGGAAGTCACGCCGCATTAATGATACCACTACTCGAACTCTATGCCGCATTAATGACGTCGCTCCAGAAGCCCCGTCGCATTAAATGATTCTGAGAAATGAATAGTAGAAAGGACATAGGTTCCTCAAAGTAAAGGATGGGCTGTCTCCACTCGAAATCTAGTATAAAAGTCGATCACAGGTATGAAGAACTCTCTCTGATCCCTTTAAATTTACGCACAAATTACTAAAGAGATATACTGACTTTAGTATCGGAGACTCTCTAAACACCATCAAGGCTCCCAATTCTTCATGTTTGCTTAAATGTATAAGTGAAAACTTGAAGATTCGAATTGCTGGAACTTGACTTAAAACGTGTGAAACATGTTAACATAACTGATCTCTCTACTAATAATATAGGACGAGTCGAATTCATGAGTGGTCCAATAAGAGCATCCATATTGGTCTATGTATATGTATATGCAAAGTTATATTTGCATAATATGAGTCTAAATTCATCTACATTGATTTATGCATATTCATATATTTAGCTAGCTATGAACAATACTTATCTAAATTTGAAAAGCTACTATTTACTCCACAAAACATATTTTAATTATTATTTTTCTCTCATCCTACTCTCTCTCTCACAATCATTTCATCTTCTCTCCTGCAACAACATAACAAACCTTCCCCTGCACATTCATTTTATTATTATAATAAAATAATAATAATAAAATCGAGACACCATCGACATCTATCATGGGTCAATTAAATCGGCCGAAAACGTGAGTTTGAGGAGAGGAAACTGATCATATCAGTCTCGACGTGCGTCGGTGCGGTTTTCGATCCACCGTCGACGTCTTTTATGAAGGAGGAAGAACTGAGGAAGAAGGAAGAAGCCTCGCGCTATTGTTGCCATGGAAGAAGAAAAGAGTTGCAAAGGAAGAAGACGACGTGGGAAAGAAGAAGAGGGGTGGGAGGGTTACTAATTCATTTTGAAATGTCGTCGTTTGACTTAAATGATGCCATTCTATTATATATATTTTTTAACTTTCAAATTTTAAAACGACGTTGTTTTACTCATTTAAATAAAATTGTGCCATTTTTTATTTATACATGATTTCCCTCGGTGCCCATCTATCCCACAAATTAAACATGATCAAATTAAGATCTAGAGGCCGATGACCTTTAATAAAGATTTTGGTACAGTCCAAAATTTAAATTAAATTTGTCACGATTACAGGCCATGACGATTTTAATAATTCTGGACTGACGGACGGATACCTTTGACTACATTACTAATAAATTACCACGTCAGAAGTGCCGAAACTTTTGGTGCGTGAAAAAAATGCAGTCTTTAGTAATCCCGTGTAGGACTGTTGGAACAGTGGGGTCCCAAGCCACTGCTTGGCTTTAAATAGTTGTGACATCCAGCTTGTTTCTGCCCTAAATTACACGTACAAAACCTTAAAACTACGAAGAAACTGATCAAGGAAAAGAGAGATCAAATCTTTATATAGTTAGGGGCCTTAAACCCATTTCTTTTTTTAGTTCTTTTTTTTTTTTGCTGTGTTTTTAGGTCAGCCAAGACGGGTCTTCCTCTGTGGATGCTTGGGTTGGGTGTGGATCGGTTGCGGGCCGACATGAATCGTTTGCTCGCTCTACTCTTCCACCAGGTAATCAGCTTTCTTATTTCTTGGATTGAGGAGTCGTTTCGTTTGATATTATTATTCAAAGCTAGTGTTGCTACAGAAATCTCCATTAACACTGTTTTTGCCGATTAACATGCATGTTGTTACAAGTCTGTTGTTAGTTTTTCTTTACCAGCTAGCTACCCGCGTATTGACAATACTTTTTTTTTTTTAATCTTGGAAGTTGGATTCAGTACTGATTTTGGTTTGTTGTTTAGGGTGTACTCGACGAGCAATTCGTGCAGCTTCAGCAGCTTCAAGATGAGAGCTCCCCAAACTTTGTCTGCGAGGTTGTTAACATCTACTTTCATGAGTCGGAGAAGCTCTTAAAAAACCTCAGAGGATTGTTGTGAGTCTCTCTCTCTCAAAAAACCTTAATTTTGGTGACCTGTATTTGAAATTTTACGTTAATTTTTATGGGTTTGAATAATGGTGTTAATTTGGTTTATCTTTTGTACGTGATGGGACAGGATGGAGAGGGAGTTCTCGGACTACAAGAAAATGGGAATCCATTTGAATCAGTTTATGGGAAGCAGCTCGAGCATAGGTGCCAAGCGAGTCAGAAACGTTTGCGTTGCCTTTCGCGCCGCTTCTGAACAGAATAACCGTGCCGGGTGGGTGCGACCTTTCCTCCTCTATACTCGTGCTTCCACACCTTTCACTTTTTCACCATGTCTCCGGCCTCTCTCTCTCTCTAGTGAGAATGAGTAAACGACAAAGCATTGCCTTTTTAGCTATTTTATCATCTGGCATCTTTGGTCTTCAGGTGTTTGAGAGCTTTGGAGCTGCTAGAGCATGAGTATTGCTACCTCAAAAATAAATTGCACGAACTGTTTCATGTATGATCATCTGATCTGCACAAGCTTTTTTTTTTTTTTTTCTTTTTAATTACTTTCTGCATGCAGTACTACTTTCGATCTTTCTCCATGATACCTCATCCATTAAAGACAAAAATCTAATGATATGATGCAGATAGAACAGAACCGAGTATTGGCAGCTGGAGTTAGGTACCCAATGCAAAACTAAAAGCGAGCTAGCCATGATATTATGATAACCGGAGGGCGAGGCATTTGAGTGCCCAGACACCTGCAGCTTAATGTTTCAGGTTCTTAATTTGCTAGCGGATATCGCTAAAAACCAAGCTAACCTCTCCAAATTAACAACGTAGCATGTACTTGTAAATTAAAGGAAAACGAGAAGTTTGAGATGGAGCCTTTATGCCACCGCCAACTGCATGCTCACCTGGCCTGTATGATCTAATAATATTGTTTGAGTACTACTAGCTCTTCGTTTTAAATAATGCGTGGGCGTTACCGTAGCATTCAATGCAAATGAATTCTATTACTTATTAATTAATTCTGTTTCCGATGTCAAATTAATTATCTCAAAGTCTATATATATGCTTGATCGTGGTACCCATGGAGCAACTGGCTTTTCCTTTCTAACGTCCAGCATAAAACATTCAAGACCAAATATCAGCATAAAATAAACTAAAGGCTAAGATCAACTCGTTCTAGTTCCACGCCTTTCACTTTCACAACAATTAAATCTGCAAGAATAATTCGACTTAACACGTACACCATATATTTTTTAATACTTTTTTCTTTTTTCAATAATAAGTATGTGATGTGGAAAGCTGAATAGCATAATCCGTACAATTTCAAACTTATCTTCAAGCTAGGCCACTAAACTCAGAGCAAGTACTGCTTAGTACTTATTGCTAGCTAGCTAGCTTGCGGTCTCAAATGATATTGGCGTGAGTCTTAGCTAGGGTGAGCAAGTATTCTTGGCATTCATTTTAGACTGATAATGGCCGGGAGGAGCAGTACTCCCACTGTGTACCCCCATAAGCTCCATATTAATGGATACCAAAGTGCCAATTGAAACCTAGCTAGAGTGAAGGTGTATTTAATTGTGATGGGCCTAGCTTACCATAATTAATTTCCCAGGTAGTAACATTGGAGCAGTATGAAAATCTTTAGGATTATTATGTTAGTATAATTACAAAATATGGGCTTCCATTTGATTACATATTTTGTATTTTTTGGGTTAGATGTATAACTCGTAATAGTATTTTAGTTAAGCTCAATATATTGAGCACACAACACAAAAGAGGGAAACCGTAACTCGCTTACAAATTTAGTATAATCAACTATATATATATATATATATATATATAAATATAAACTGGATCCCCACTTCTTCCTTAAAAAAGAAAACCCATGACAATGGACAATAAGGCGACCAAGAAACTGGCAAAAACCCCAGATGATGAAAAATCTTCACGCGGCAAATGCACCACAATATGATTAGGAAAGTATCCGTTTGCCATAGGACCAGATGATGTCGGAGACGATGCTGGCGTTGGCTTGCAATCAGCAGGGGTGCCTGATGGAGGGGATGACGTGGTGGGCGGAGGCGGAGTACTGGTTGTAGGTGGGGCAGCACCAAGAGATCGAGCTCGAGACAGTAAGGGTTAACTTCTGGCCGAGCTGACAGTGTTGGAGAGAGTTATGTTGATCGGACCAGTGGTGATGATGCCGCCAATGGGGTTTGAAGAGCTACAAGAGTCGTGAGATTCTTTTGGTACTCGAAGGACATCATGCGCCCCTGTGCCTGTGGTGAAGTTGAATGCTGAAATGGCTAGGATATAATATGAGATCATATACATTTATGACAGAGGAGGATGATGATGCATAGAAGTGCATGTTATTCACTAGCTACTTGATATAATCAAGTTTTCATGGAGTTCATGAGGCAAAAGATCATAAAGAAGGTATTGTCAGGAAAAAACAAAATCTCAGCCATGCAGCTAAATAGACGGTCTTCAACTTGCATTATAATGTTAATGGATGTCACCAAAAAACAAAGTATGTCACATATTATACTGAAAAAGAAAAATGATTTATCCAACCTTAATTAAGATCATGTACAAGTTTGATGCAAGCTATTGAAAAAAAAAATGAGACTAGTTTAAACAATCCAGTACTTTTTATCGAGTAGAAATGGGAAATCTTACTTGGAATATCACCAACAATGAACTTCTTACTCTCAGCCCAGCTCTCATATCAGAGGCACCACCTCGTGGAACTGTCCAGCCCAAGCTATCTCCCACAACGTGTACCGTCCGTGCAGCCGCGCATTGTAAAAGCACCGCAGCAACAACACCGAAAACAAACACGACACTTGTAAACTTCACCATTCTGATCTCTCTCTCTCTCTCTCCCACAATTGCAATATCTATGTATCTTCTCTGCCTTGTGCAGACACGAATTAATCACGATCTCAGTACATGGCATCTGTACGTAATGTGTATGCAGTACATGCCTTCGATGACAGTACTGAATATATATATATATATATATCTATTTTATTATAATAAGTGGCTATCTAACTGTGAATAGTAATTTTTTTTATTTTTTCGTTAAATCCTGTTTTATCAAAAGTCTCTTAAAATCTTTGACTATTTGACATGTAGCTAGCTCTCTTGTAGAATTTAATAAATGATTATGTTTTACCAAAATGTCCTTAAGATTATTGACCATTTGACGTGTAGCTCTCTTGTAGAATTTAATAAATGATCATATTTTACCAAAAGACCCTTAATAGCCCCGCAGTTAGATAATTTGCTGAAGTTTAGATTTTTTTTTTAATCTTGATTTTTTGTTTTTCTTTAACCTTGTATTTCATTTTCCTAGATAAATAAGCTACTAACTTTTTCATTTTTTTTTATTTAAATCATTATATAAAGTGCACCACGGTGCTAACGCACCCGAGGCCGTTCCCTAATATTTGTATATATATACATATATATAATGACTCACAAATATTGGTGGGAATATTTGGACAGATTAGGTGTGGCCTTAACGGTGAAGCTGGGAAGACACGACGACCTGACTCCCAATTGAGACAATGATCTTCCAGTTGAGACCAAGTCCAAAGTGGGAAGACAGAATTAGGTTATACGTGGAACTGTTCTACTTTTCTTTTTGGACCACCAAACATATCAATTCAACATGAGGGCGTGACTGGCAATTAATTCATTTAAGAGAATTCTTTAGGACTTGGTCCGGCTGTTATTAGCTAGATAACAACCTGCCAATTACAAAGTTACATGTATGACTTCCATCACACTTATCCTAAACCAACAAATATCAGAAAAGGGCAATCTTTCTTCTGCGTGATTTCAACTTGAAGGAACTCCCCTCGCAACCCCTTTCGTCGAATCTCAACTTGAAGAAACTCTCCACGAATCGCGTTGGCGTTGTCAAATCTCAACCCAAAGGAGAACTCCCCACAAATCGTGAACCGCACCTCCTTTGTCGAAGCTCAACCCGAAGGAAATCCAGAACCCCTAAATCTCAACTCCCAAATCTTCTCCCCGTGCCCTTACGAAACCCAGGGCCCATCCACCAGTTCACTGACGTTGACCCTTCTCCTCAAACCACAATTTGTCAAATGTATTTGATTTTAAGAAAATAATATTTCATTGTTATTTTTTTGAATAATCGAATCGTTTGAGATAAAAGCTTACAAAAGTGGATTGAACTAACCAAAGATGAAGAATGAAGAATCGTTGGTATAAGAAAGAAAAAAATGAAGAATCGTTGGTATAAAGGAAGAGAAAGGTTTTTGACACCGATGTTTGATGGCGCGAGGCAAGGAGTAATAGTGAGGAGAGGGATGATGCCCACGCCGACGCCCATTCCAAGTGTAATAGCAGGGTTGGAGCCATTGATGGAATGATGATCGAACATGATGGGGTTATGCTGATGGTGGTGGTGGTGGTGGAAAGATGAGGCATGTGTGACAACGAAGAGGTCGCACAGGCCCACCATGCCCATCTCTGTGGAAGCGAGGCCGTAATTGATTTGCCTAGAGGATGCAGCAGACCACATTCCAGAGGTGGGTCTGGTGCTGGTTCCTGCGGCGAAAGGTACGACATTAAAGTCAAGGGAGAACTCATCCGGGGGGCGCGACATGCGGCTGAAAAGGACGTAGCCACCCAGTTTGCAAAGGCTCTAGAATCCGAAGGTAACCTCGTGAAGTCGAGCTCCGTTGCGGCTCTTGGTCGATCTCCATCGCACTGGTTGGGTAAGGGAATTTCTGGGGTTGGGGGCTTTGGTGGAAGAAGGAAGAAGAACAAATGAGGGGCTCATATCTTAGGCAGTGCAAATGAGAAAAAGGCTAGCTTGATTCTTTGTGGTCTAGCATATTTTTCTTTCAGTGTTTTTCCTTACGTGTCTTGAGTTGAATGGAGGGTTGTTTTTGTGGGATTAATAGCCAGACCGGTCTGGAAAAACAAAATTCATTTAACTTGGATGAAAACACAGAACAATGTGGTTCTGATCTATCTTAATCAGTGCTTAACATGAATACTCTATTAATTGTGATTTTTGTTGAAAGCTTTGTGGTATATAATTTACTAGGATTATTTTGTCCTTTTTTATACTTTTTAAGGGTAATTTCATCTTTTTGAGGAGATTAGGGGTCTATAGCAATTTTTTGGTAGTTTGGGAGAGTGATTGCAAATAGAGTGATTGTGTGAGAGTAATGTTACATACAGTCGTTAAATGCACAAACGACACGCAATCATTTTAAAAAAGAGTGAGATCTATTATTAAAAATTTAGTTTTTTTATTTATGTGGATCCCGTATTTATTTATTTATTTTCTAAAAGATTATGCGACGCTTACACACTCAACGCCTTCAAATATCATTTATTTCCGCTGTCTTACAATTAAATGTCCAACAAGTTACAAGAGTACTCTGAACTTCTTGTGACTCTGAATACTCTTTACGCCTTACAAAACAGGTTGCCCATAAACGACTAATTTCTCACCTTTCCAACCTTATTTCAGCTCTCAAAATTTCTTCTTAATTGTGGGGATGTCGGAGTACTCTTCATGCCTTATAAAGTTTCTTTGTAATGATTAGTTTAAAATTATTTGTATTTGAATAATGTTTGACAAAAGAAATAAGATAGAATAAGATGGAAATTGTTTCCAAACATCTCCTGAATTATTAATATTGGCTGACATTTCTGTTTTCTAGTTGTAAAATGAACACATGGGAATTAGATGAATTTTAAATAATAGTACTTCTACTTGCAGTCGGGAATTAAGTGCAACCTCCATTTTGCATGCATATTATTGATACGGTAGAATTTGATTTGTAAAAAAAATTGATTTTTAATTTTTTTTTTTATAAATTAAGTTCTGTTATTATCGGTAAGGAAAATGCATCCTCTAAACCAATTTGCAAGTAGAATTTAGTTTGTTTTTTAATAGAAAATGCTAGAGTGCCTCCTGGATTTGAATATTAGCATATTTTATTTTATTTTTTATTTTTAAATAGTTAAAAAATTTATTACTAGCAAACTTATGTATTTTATTTTAAATGTTTAAAAAATGTTAAAAGAAATCAGAATGAACTAGCGGTATAGTCCAGCGGTCACCTACATGCAACAAAGTAGAACGGCCCGTTCTTAATCTGTAACGAAATTATTTAGACGCCGGCCAAACCATTCTCATGCATATGTAAAGGGAACGGGTGGTCGATAGAAAAGGACAAAGACCATATAGAATGTATTGTGGAAAAAAAAAAATGTTAAATTCTTATATATTACTGTTCCATGAATGAGTGTCTGTACAAGATAAAGTGGCTATACGAGGAGGCCAGGGATCGATCATGTTATAACAATCGGTATGAATTCAAAGAACCCGAACCCGAACCCAATTCCTTAATTCCCTGAGCTGATAAAGCTGTAAACTAGCAAGCATAGATCAAGCAATCGGTATGATTTTTGAAGTAATGAATTAATTATGATGTCAAAAAATCAGCAGCAGAATTGCAGCACAGCTTGCAAAAACCAGCATGTATGATGATCCAATTCCCTGAAAGCCGAAATATTAGAAAATGAAATATAGCTAGGAATTAAGCTTAGAAACTAAAGCTACCAACATGAAATTAAAATGTAGGAAGTAGCTAGCTAGGAATCCATACCTTGAAAGAGAGCAGAGACGATGCTGCTGAAGAAGACTTTAGCCCAGTGAAGCCAATATCATATGCAATGCTTCCATCTGCTTTAAACAATCCAAAGTTCCTCTCGGAGGTTCCTCCAGGTTTCAAATTCTCATTGAATAAAGCAAAAACATAAGCCTTCACCGGAATCTTTCGCCTATATGGGGTCCCCTTCTTTTTGGCTAGCCGTTTGCGCAAATTACTGTTGTAAGTTCTTGCATTTTTCTCTGAGGCACCTGCTTCACTCTCATCTCCACGAGAAGGCCAACCAGTTTCAGAAACTATGATCTCCATCTTGCCAAACCCAGCTTTTTCTAAAGCAGCATAAGCCGCATCAATCTGGGCATCGAACATGTTATCATAATGTAACTTAGTCTTTGCATCATAAATTCCACGATTTGATTGGAAGAGAGCATATTTGAGGTCAATATGCTCAGGATCACTCATATATGCCAGGAATGGATACGCATTTATGAAAAATGGAGAACCAATCTGCGAGAAGAACTGCAGAAGTGGCTTCATGTATGGAACAATATCTTCCTTGAAAATGCACGAAGATGGAGGGAAGGAATTAGCAAACACACCCTGTGAATGTGGGCTTTGTACTTGAACAACCTTGGTCAAGTCCAACTTATCAAGGGCATTGTAAACATTTTTTGCAGCAGGCAGCAACACCTCCCAGAGATCTTGACGATCTTTATTCGCTAAGATCTCATTCCCGACTGCAATTCCACGTATAGAAGTACCAGGAAGGAAAGGCTGCACATTTTCTTTTATCCAACTCATTGCACGATCCTCGTTTACACTCATCTCTATCAGAAACTCGCCGCCGAGTCCAACCACTATCTCTATACCAGATCCGTTGAAGGCTGTGAGGACTTCATGATTAGCGTCATAGATTCTTACGTTTTTAATCTTTGCAGCTTTGAGAAGTGTCACCACACTTTCCGGTGAAGGTAAGTTGTCTGCTATTCTGCCATAGTTTATTCCATACGTCCCCGTGAATGCTTGTGCTGTCAAAGCTGCTGAACAGAAGATACATGCATATATAGTGCCATTAGCCAATGATTGATCGCCATGATAAGAGAAGAAAGTTTAGATTTTTTTTTTTTTTTAATTTATACCAGTCTCAAACCAATCCCGCATGCCCAAAAAAGGGTAAATTTATATGATTGTTTTTTCAAAATTCAACTTAAGGCGAGATAATAATAATCTTCGTCACATTGATGGGCGTAAAGAACCCTATTTTTTAAAAAAAAAAAAAAAAAAATCAATGACAATTCAAACATGTTAAATACTCTTCATTGAGTTAATTAACCATAGCAGACCTAATCAAATTATAGAGTTCTACCTATGTTCAGGGGAAATGAAAAAACGAGAATTCAGCCTATAGCTCAGTGGTCATACTACGCAATTCAAATAAGTCATAGTATTCACCATAAAGCTGAAAGCTGAGACAGAATGATACGTACCATTGATAGTTGCGATAGAGAAGACAAGAAAAAACGAAAGCCATAAAGGAGAGAACGCCATGGTTTGTGTTTGGTTGGAATATTAACAATGAACGAGGATTCCATTTATAGAAGGGAATTGAGTACGCCGCAGTACTTTGTAATCCAAAAACGGTAACGTCAACGGAAACGACACCATAAACGATGCTGTGGATGATGCAATGCTTTTCCTTCAGGCATGCCATAGGCTCAAGATTCCAAATGTGAAGAAAGAAAACAAGAGGAAGAAGATTCTTAGCCTTAGCCTATAGATGATGATATATATATATATATATATGTATGTATGTATGTGGTAATTCTCGAAGGGGGCTTAGAATAGATTCTTCCTTTACTCTCACTTTTTAATTTCCCTCTTAAAAGTATTTCTTTTACCAGTTCCAATTTTTGTTTCCATCTGGGTGTATAGCGTATACTGATCAGAGTCTTCCTCTCTTATCTCTGTTAAGGTTTTGGAGGGATAGTTAGTATACCTTTCGTGGCTAAAAAGGTGTAATTTGAAACTTGGGAGGTGGTGGAACCTTTTGGGTTAGCAGATGGAAACAGAGGTGTCTCATGTGATCTGGGGGTTTACGACTTTGTGGAGTGTTGGTGTTCACTGTTCGAACCCCAAAAAAGAAAACTTGATTTCAATTATCGTTTCCTGTTTGGTAGTGCATCTGAAATCGTGTTTTAGAAACACCATTCCACCTAAAATTTGTAAGCTCAAATCGAAATTTTAATGTGCCACGCGAGTTCAAATCAAACAATCGCAAGTTCTCGAACAGTTCTAGAATTTTGTTATCCTTCGCAAAAGTTATTGAAAACATCTGTCTAAGACCAACATACAATTGACCTTATCCTTGTGAGAGACAGAGTTTGTGTCAGACGACAACACTAACGTTTTTCTGTCACGATAGTCTCCGCCCTGTTCCATCTGGTCTATGTTCATTCTTGTGTTATTAACGTTATGTTCAACCTGATCAGACGTAGTGCAAAGTGAATCCCAACCACACACACAAGTAACGGGGCCATCATATCAGAGGAGAAAACAGGCAGCCCGAGCAAGTAAAATATAAATCACTAACCATGAAGTCACGGAACATGTCTTACAGTCTACAGTCTTGGGTTCCTCCAGATTGTAACAAAAGCTGCAGAATCTAAACCCTATTCTATCATCTACAGCTTCATTCCCCTACATTCAATTAATTATAGCATCAGCAACACTTAAATTACAGTCATCTGAGGAATCCCCAAGTTACAAAGACAAAAATGAAAAGGTGAAAGGGGTGTTAACATAAGGGCTAATTGCTAAGGCAGGCAGTACGGTACATTCAGCAGTTCACTTGGGAGGGAGATGGTCGTTGGGGCGCATCAGCAGGCCCCACTTGGTTAACCTTACCATTTTCGATCACCTCCCTGTCATTTTCCTTCGCTTTCTCGGCCTCCACATTGTTCTCGGACAAAGCTTGGTTCTCTTTGATCTCTACCTTGGATGCAGATTCGATTCCATGGGGATTATCTTGCTTGGCTCCCCCATTCGCTTCTACATCCACAGTATCTGTGTTATCCTGTTTCTTGTCACTTGTACCATTTTCTTTCTCCACATTGTTTTCCATCTCATTTTTAGTATTTTTAGTTGCCTCAGTAGCCACAGTTTCTCCAGCAAAGTTTTCATTGGCTGCTGTTGCTGCAACATCTTGCTGTTTAATATTATCCTCGGCTTGGGTTTTATCCGCACTGGGAGCTTGGGCAGAAGCATGCCCATCCTTGCCTTCCTCAGTATCAATTTGGAGTTTATCTCCATCCTCTTTTTGTATTTTATCTCCATCCTCGACTGAAGTTTCCTTGGAAACATCTTTCTCCTTCCCAGCTTCTGCATCTTCTTTCTCATCTACCTCCACATCTTGCATATGAATTCCCTTTGTACCTTCAGTTTCTTCAGGAGCAGCTTCCATTTCTTTGCTGTCCTTCTTTATCCCCAATGATTTTCGGCCACGTTTCCTCGGGGACTCACCCTCTGATGGTGGAGTTGCCTTGACCTTTTCACTGATTCTTGCAGATCTCCTAGGGGTCTCACCAGTACCCCAATCAAACTCTGATATTGCAGGATTACCAGTGTGTGATTTTAGGTACTGCTCCAGTTGTTTTTTGTTATTGATCTCCTCTCCAGTAGGAGTAATGAACACAATCTCATTCTTCCTTGGTGTACCTCCTTTCTTGGGGAAGAACTGAAGGAACAATGAAAGCAGGGGTGTATGTAAGTCAAAGTGCCACACAATAAGAATTCTGACCTAATCATGCTTGAACGTTCCCCATCATAAATACGGCATAGTATGATTAAATTCAAAAGCATCTTGAAAGAAAGCCCATCAGTACTAACTACTTAAATCAAACATCTTAATCAAATAAATTAGAATGGTTCTAACATACCAACCGGTCCCTTCATGAATTGGTTGGATCAGACAACAATACATGTGGATAAAGACAAAGTTATTAGTGTACAAGAAATGGAAAAGCTAATTCTTTTGAATTTCCACTCAAATGAATTATAAACCAACTGCCCATTTTGCCAAACCTCAACTAAATATTTCAACAAACATCCTAGAGACATCACAGAAACTTTTCTTTTTTTTTTTTATCGGTAGAGACATCACAGAAACTAATGAAGGGACAGTTAACATTCAGTTTTGAATACTTGGCGAAAAAAGAATTGGAACAAGGAATTGAATATTTAATACCGATAGTCAAATGACATAATTAGTAAGACTTACAACTATAATACATGGCTAGATTGACTAAATCATTCACTGAAACGAAAAAAGGAAAAAAATCCAAACCTTATGAAGGGAATGGCTAGTCAATGATAAATTAGCAAGGTTGGGTGTATGTATCTCGATATGCATGTGGCACTCAATACACTGACGTTGGTAGAGGGGTCCATGAAACTCTCAATCTTCATATTTTAAGTTATTTAAAGAGAACAAATTTGATGTTTGTACACCAATTACTGCATTATAAGAAGTATACCACAGCCAATCATTCAAAACAGCAACTACTAACCAAATTCAAGTTTCACTTTTCCTCCCAAAGGTGGTAAAAAAAAATCCCCTCAAGGCTTAATTACTACATAGAAACACAAGTGTCATAAAAAACAAAAGCAGTAGAGTTCACAAAGGCTTTAAGCCAAAAAAGTACAAGGATTAGGCCAAGAAAGACATCGCTTGGCCAAAAGGGTGCGACACTTGGAAAACAAAGCCAGGCACATAATAGTTAATGCAATTTCTAGAGAACAGAGGCAGAAATTCTACAAACCAAGAAACCTCTTTGTCAAGGGAACAAAACTTTGGCATGAATTTTCAACTATCTTCTTCTCCTCTCAAACCAATTTTTCAGAGTGCAAAATAGTTTATTGTAAAATTAGTAACCGAATAAATTATTAGTGAGCTGGTGAAAGGAGCAAACATTTATGCATTGCTACGAAAAGAAAAGGAGAAGAAAACCCTAAACACAAAAATCACTCCCCCGACACAATATTCAAGCACAATCCCTAGCCGAAGGAGACAAAAAGAAAAGAAAGCTATATTATCAACCATATTCCACCACATAATAATACAGAACACTGACACAAAACAAGCAAAAACCAGATACCAAATTTTACCAAAGAGCATAATAGAACAGAAATTTCGAGAAAGCTGAAATCGACGACAGCAAAGTACAAGAATTTATTCTGGGGATAGAGAAAAAGACTAATTTCTTCCAAGGAGGTGCTGGAAGAGAAAGCTGAAAACTACAATAACAAAGTCGAAGACTTTATTCCGGTAAGAGAGAGAGAGAGAGAGAGAGAGAGACCAATTTCTTCCAAGAAGGAGGGGCTGGGAGCTCCACCGAAAGAACATCATCTTGCGCTCCAGCTCCAACTTGTGCCTCCTTCTCCATTTTCACCTGCAAAACAAAGCTAAGCCAAACCCAACTAACCTGCAACGGAGCGTTCGTGCGTGCGTGCGTGTGGTGAGAGAGATCAGGGTCGGGAAAACCGTTGGGAGTGTGTTAGATAGATAAATCGATTGTCACGTAGTGGAAGGAGGCGTGATAACGTGACCACCAGGAAGGAAGTAAGTAGTAGGCTATTGGCTACCTAATTAAAAGCTGACTTTTGCCTCCTCTATTATTTAACCGTCTCTCTCTCTCTCTCTCTCTTTTTTTTAAATGCTATTTCTTCCTGCTCAAAATTAATATTCAACATACATATACATTTATTTATATGGAGTTTATATTTTACAGAAATTTATTTTAAATTAGCAACTCTATTTTATATCTTTTTATATTATATTATTTAATTTAATTTCTATTCAAATAAATCACACATTTGAAACTGATTACCAAATTCATTATTTATCATTTCTCTTTTAATTGCTATAATTATTTATTTATTCGTTACAGTCAGTTTAATCTTTTTCATTTACGTGTCACTCAAAATGGCCCAATTCAATGGAAAGTTCAAAGTAAAATAAAAATATATAAATCGTACATTGATTTAATCAAGAAATATATATATATATATATAATAAACATATATGGGAATTTAAAATGTGGACCTCCGTTGAAGGCGCTGCCGGCTCACGTGGAGAATGAGGGTCACCTGTCCCATTTACGTGAAAGGTTTGGGATAACGCGTTCTCTAATCTCAACAGAATTGGAACAAGCGGGTTGGGACCGTTGGGTCCCGACCGAACGACCCCACTAATTTTTTATTGAAAAATTCTTTTTATTAATTATTATTCACTCCCATACATCTCAATTTTATAAAAAATATCACACATTTTATAAAAAAAAAAATTATAAATATAAAATATGAAAATAATTAATAATTAATACATAAAATTACTTTTTCTTATTTACATTTTTAACCCCCTCCTTCTTTTTATACGACGTCACATATCCGTACCAAAAAACTTGGGCTCTGAACTCTGAACTGTGATAGATAGATAGTACCGTGTGATGTCAAAAATTGACAACTTAGCTGAGCCATGTTGGGCTCTGAAATTGGGCCGGACTACCAAGGTAATCCTACCTAAATGGCACGATGGGCCCACCACAACATACTCATATCTATTTATTTAGTTCTGAAGTGCTGGTATTAGAGAAGAAATCCAAAAGAAATTATTGAAAAAGGAAAAATTAGAAGGAGATGAAGATCAAACTTATAAGTAATTATTCTGTGATCATTCTAATTATCATGTTAATTAGATCAAAACCAACGTCAATTAGGTACACTCATGTGAGGTTGCATGTACGTGTACGTGTCTGATTATGGCTGTATAATATGTTTTTGGATTTGGAATGGATCGATGCTCTAACCTCGTACGTCGTACGTACGAATGAATATTATTCTCTTTCTTTCAAATAATTAATTAATATTACCCAGGTTAACCCCTGATCACAAATAACGAAGTTCTAAATTAGGCATGCATGCATGTGATCATGGATTTCTAGATCGAGTTCCTAATTCTGATCTTTTCAAGTAAGAACATATATATATAAAGGAAGAAGTTGGGGTTTTTCTTAAAAGAGATTAGTCAACCAAAAATGACAAAAAAAGCTAGCAAATAATTAAAGTGACTTTCTATATAATGTGGGTCGGTATGATTAATTACAAATATTCTAATAGCAATTAATCCATATGGAATATGCAGTGGGAACACCTTTTTATGTTTGCTTTCATGAAGGTGAAAACAATGGTTTAAAGTGTTTCAACCAACGTGCACCTTTCTCCTATTTATTTCTTTTAATGATTTTCATTTTTTCTTTAAGGTGGGGTTTGATTTTTTTTTTTTTTTTTATAAATAAATTGTTGAATACTTTAGAGCTATGAATGCCAATTTTTTTTTTTTTAAAAAAAATATTTTAGCTACAATAAAATTTCATAAAAGTAACATCACAAACTGATGTGCATTGACGTGATATATTAGATTATAAATATACTTTATTTATAAAATTTATATATTTATTTTTATAAAATATCTTTCTGATCATAATCATTCTCAATTTAAAATAATTGATTTTGCATAGATTTCATTTAATGGTTTTGGCCAAACGAAAGAAGAATTATAATCTTCTTTACAAAATTATCGTATATGATAAGTTGAAGAATCAAATATTCACCTTATTAAAGATGAGAAAATACCAATTGGGTTATCAAGATTAGTGGATTACAGTCACAATTAATCCCACAATTTCACGTAACATAACATTGATTAGTTGCTTGCTAGATCGTGAGAAGTGTGGATGCATGCCTAGCAATGAGTGTAATCGTGACATCTGCATGATGCCTTCATATATATATATATTTGCATCTTTTCCTAATTAAAACATATATATTATGTATATTTTGGTTAAAAAACCATAAACTAATACAGTTTATTGCCATTGATCAACAGCATCACCGTCAAAAATACGAAGACAGCAACTTATCAGAAAAAGCGATTCCAGGTAAGATTATTTGATTGGTTGTGCAAAATTGACTCTGTAGTCAATTCACGTGTTTTGAAAGTTGTCTCTCTCTCAGCAGGAGAAAACAACGATATTTTTAGTCCCCAAGTCAATGTAAAAAGACACAAACATCTCTGTTTGGGTTTGCGTTTCCGTCTCTACTTTCTACCAATTTTAATCCTGTTGTCAGATCTCTGTTAAAAATATAATATAATTAATTAAATTTATATATTTTATTCTACATTTTATTTTATTTAATTAAATATTTTATAATTATAAAAAGGATAGATATGATAACTATGGTAATTTAAATTAATTATTGATATAATAAATATTAATTTGGCTTTCTTTTTAATTAGACTTCTACTTAGCAATACGTTAGTTTATGAAATATATGTAATAAATCTTTTTATGGTACCTTTAATATTACTCAATAATTAGGTTCAGAAAAGAGCAAAGAAAATAAAAGCAGTGGGGAAAATACAGCCCCATCATTAATGCCGGTTTGGATAATGAGATGAAAAAATTTCGAGGAATGCATCACTTTCTCAAGCAAACAGCCAAACAGACCCTGATAAGTTTGCTAATTGGATTGCACCCACCACTAAAAAAATCAACAAGGTTGTTGAAAGCATTTAAAGTTGCAGACTTGTCTCAACGATTTCCATGGCTGCCAGCCCCTCTCTCTCGATCTCTAGTTTGCAGATTTAAAAGAAGCTCACTCATCTAGTCATCTCCTTCCATCTGTCACAAGTTGAGAAGCTCAGATTTCTGCAACAGACTGAGGTCAGTCATTTCTATGCACTCTTTTTTCATGTCCGTCTGCGGAGGTTTTTCTCCTCGTCTACATCTTTATCTTTTAGTTCTTTTGAATGTATAATTCTATTCTACCTGTCAAAAAATAATGTATGATTCAATTCCTTAAACTGGGTATAAGATTTTCTCCTTTTGCAATCGCATTTGATGGGGGGCTTTTATAGGCGAACTCGAAGATATATCGTGCGTATCATGTTCTTTTTTTCTTTTCGTTGCTTTCAAACTTTCTTTTAAACTCTAGGCTGCACTGATTTCTTGTTATGGATATCAGATTTTGGACAGAAATTTCGGCTTGATTTAGCCAAACTCAGGATTGATGCAGTTCCAGAAATTTATGGGGTTTTCCCAATTCATAACTTTGTGTCTCTGTTTCCTCCTTGTGTTTGAGAACTGCGCCGCCAGCAATCAACATGTTGGTCAGATTCATCCTGGATTCCAGGCATCTCATAGCCAATGGGAAGAAAATAATGGGCTATTTCTGTTATCCAACAATTCGGCATTCGCTTTGGGCTTTTACACTGCCCTGGATGTCGAATTGTTTGTGTTAGTAATCATTCACCGGGGTAGTTCCAAAGTAATTTGGACTGCTAATAGAGGCTTACTGGTTAACAATTTTGACAAGTTTGTCTTCAACGAAAATGGGAATGTGTTTTTGAAAAAGGGGGACCGTGTGGTTTGGTCTACAGACACAACAGGGGTAAAGGTTAGAGCCATGGAGTTGCAGGACTCAGGAAACTTGGTATTGCTTGCCGAGAATGGAAGTATTCTTTGGCAGAGTTTTAGCCATCCCACTGATACCCTTTTACCTGGACAGGTGTTCCAGGAAGGAATGAAACTTAAAAGCTTTCCCAACCGCAATAACTTGTCTCATTATCTTGAAATCAAGTCAGGTGATATGGTCTTGTATGCCGGTTATGAAACTCCACAACTATATTGGTCCATAACAAACGATAGCCGGAAAAACAATAACAATGTCACCAGCACCGGCGGCGTCCATTCTGTCTCTCTGGAGTTCAATTCATGGAACTTCTATGATCAAAATGGGGTTTTGCTTTGGCAACTTGTCTTCTCTGATAATAATGGTACCGATGCCTTGTGGGCTGCTGTTTTAGGCTCTGATGGCTCAATGTCATTCTATAACCTTCACAAGGGAAAGAGTGTCACTCCCGAGGCAACTAAGATACCTGGAAATCCCTGCAGTATTCCAGAGCCTTGTGATCCCTATTATGTGTGCTACTTTGACAACTGGTGCCAGTGCCCTTCGCCTCTCAAGTCCCAATTTCAATGCAAACCTCAGACTGTCTCGACCTGTAATAGCTCCAAAAGTTCAGTAGAGCTTTTATACGTTGGTGAGAGGCTTACATATTTTGCACTTGGATTTGTTCAACCCCTTCTGAAATCCAATATAAATGCATGCCAAGAAGCTTGCCTTTCAAGCTGCTCTTGCCTTGTGCTGTTCTTCGAAAGAACTTCTGGGAGATGCTTTCTTTTTGACCAGATAGGGAGTTTGCAACGCTCTGGTGAAGTTTCTCCTGGTTATATTTCATACATAAAGGTCCCAGGTCGTGGCAATGGTGGACCGAGTCCTGCAAGCAGAGAGGAAAGGAAGCACATTTTATCAGTCATAGTAATCGTTCTTGCAACCATATTTGCTATTCTTAGTCTACTTTATGTAGGATACTGGTATCACCGCAAAAAGAAGGGATTGCTGGAACAGCCTCAAGACAACCTGGAAGATGACAATTTCTTGGATGGTCTTTCCGGGGCACCGGTTCGTTTTACTTACAGTTATCTGAGTCGAGCAACCAAGAACTTCACCACAAAGGTTGGTGCAGGCGGGTTTGGCTCAGTCTACCTTGGTGTGCTGCCAGATGGTATCCGCTTGGCAGTGAAAAAATTGGAGGGCATTGGGCAGGGGAAGAAAGAATTCAGAGCTGAAGTCTCAATTATAGGGAGTATCCATCATGTCCATCTGGTGAAGCTCAGAGGATTCTGTGCTGAGGGCACTCACCGGCTTCTTGTCTACGAATACATGGGTAACGGATCCTTAGATAAATGGATCTTTGAGAACAATGAAGGTAATCCCTTGTTGGATTGGGATACGAGATTCAACATTGCATTGGGTACTGCAAAGGGATTAGCTTATCTTCACGAGGAGTGTGAAGTGAAGATTGTGCATTGCGATATAAAACCTGAAAATGTTCTTCTCGACGACAATTACACTGCCAAAGTATCTGACTTTGGTTTGGCCAAGCTAATGAACCGGGAACAGAGCCATGTTTACACAACGCTAAGGGGTACAAGAGGTTACCTTGCACCCGAATGGATCACAAACTATGCCATATCCGAGAAGAGTGATGTTTACAGCTATGGCATGGTCTTGCTTGAGATCATTGGAGGGAGGAAGAATTATAATACAGGATATTGTTCGGAGAAAGCCTATTTTCCCACTTATGCCTCCAAGATGTTAGAAGAAGGAAAGCTGAAAGAAATCTTTGATTCTAAGCTGGAGATTGATATGCAGGATGAAAGGGTTTCCACAGCAATCAAAGTGGCATTGTGGTGTATACAGGAGGAAATGCATTTGAGGCCACCGATGACTAAAGTAGTCCAAATGCTTGAAGGCCTTTGTACTGTGCCTTTGCCTCCAATCTCCTCCCAAGTCAGTTCTCACTCAAGTTTCCTCAAATGGAGCAGTGACGAGGCTACTTCATCAGGACTGATCGATTCGAACAGTAAGTTAACCATGTCAGATGTTCGGCTATCAGGCCCAAGATAACGAAAGCTCTTTCATTTTCCTTTATTTATTTTTTCTAATAGAAATCTAAAAATGGCTTTTTTGCACTTAGAAGAGTGAGAAGTTTTGTTTTAGCCTTTCATCTCGAAACCCATTATATGCTCTACAGATTCTCTCTGCTGAACTGATATCAAGATGAATGGCCGTGCCACATTGCCATGCCTAGTATTTGTTGCCTTACGAGAAGCTTGGCTATCCCCTCATTCCCGTGACTAAGCATTCCTATAGCCATACCTAAACAAAAGCTTCAGAACATCTATGCTTAGTTTGTTTTCAAAAAATATCTCATCTCATCTCATTTCATCATTACAACTTTTCCAACTTCTAATATAAAATAAAATAAACAATTCAACTCTTATTGTGTTCCAACACATCTCATCTCACCTCAACACATCTCAAATAAATTATTGATGGGACTTACTACTTTTTTAACTTCCTATAAAAAAGTTAAATTCATTTCAACTTACTTCATAGTTTATACATTTAAACACATATTTTAACTTATTTACATTCAAATATATATCAATGAGACTCACAAAATATTATTATTTAATTCTCAACTCAAATATCTAAACTCATCTTAACATTCAAACGCAACCATACAAAGAAGAATATCTGGCAAAAGATATTATATATATAAAAATTATTAATGGTGAAAACCCTAATCACTCTTTTCTGCACACGATCTTTCTTGTGTTCCCAACTTCTTGCTTCTCGTTTCATCATTACGATTTTTTTAAATTTTTACATAAAATATAATAAATAATTCAATTTTTTAAAATTTTAAAATAATAATAATATTAAAAAATAATATTCTAACAATATTTTTATTCAACTCTCATCTCAACTCACTATCTAAATCATACTTAAGTTTCATCAATCTCAACTCACTATCAAAATCACACCTTAAATTTCACCGATGTCAACTCTCTATACAAATCACATCTAAGTTTCACGGAAGCCGATTGTAGCTAGCCAGCAACATCAACGTCACTCTTCATTAAAGAAGGGTATTGCAGAAAGAAGATACACTGTTTCAAATTGAAACCTCTAAATAACTCTTCCATTCTTCGGATCATATCTTCATATATTTTCTTAGGTTTGCTTTATACAAAAAGTGGTAGGTAATTCTTTGATCTTTATAGACAGTAAGTACGAATTGAATGTTTGCAAAAGAAGGTACAAAATACATAGAAATGCCCACTTCTGATAAAGAAAAATTCTCAGAAACAGTCACTATTTGGCAGCAGCCACTACACACCCTAACAAAATTACCATTTTCTCCCTGCAACAAAACTCACGCGTCTCTCAGATTCTTCTCATTCTTCCCAGCAGACCTTGTCTTCCCATTCTTCTGTCTGCACTCTCCCCCTACCCCCTATCTTCTCGCCTATCCTCTTCCCCCCCACCCCCTCGTCTGGACCATCCTCTCTCGCAACGCGGTAGCTGGAGGGCGATGGATCTAGGCCAAATGGGTGGAGAAACCCATGAAAGAGTAAGGGTGCATGAGGGGTAGATGGGGGCTATGGGTGGCTGGGGTAGGTCGATGGCAATCAGTGGAGGCTTGAGGTGGCGACTGGAAGTTGTGGGCGGCGGCGTACGACGGACTAAGGTGGAGAACCTGTGTATGGGTGAAACCCATTTCGGGAAAGAGAGGGAGAGGGCTGCTGTGCTATGGAAGCTTGACGGTGGCTAGAGGGGAGGTCAAGGGCTTGGTGGTGCTCGGTACTCGACGGTGGGGCCGGAGGCTCTCGACGGTGGCGGTATCAGCAGCGAGAGGGTGAAACCTTGTAGGAGAACCCATTTCGGATTGAGAGAGGGGGCTGGGCATGGGGGCTTCCGTGGAGGCTCAAAGGTGACTGGAGGTGGCCAGCGTGAGGGGGAGTCGATGGTGGTGGCCGGTGGCATTATAGGTGGCGCACAACGGGGCTGGATGAGCTAAGAGAGGGAATCAAGTAGGGGGGAGGGGGAACCCATTTCTAAAACGCACATTTGTTTTTATTAAAAAAAATAACACCTAATGTGTGCTATAGATCAACCGTGAACATCGGCTGATGTTCACGGCTGATCTGTAGTAAAATTCTCTGGAAAAAGGGTGCATGCAAGAGCTTTTGAACACCTTAAAAATAAAAATACATGAGAGTTTGCAGTTGAAAGCTCGTTAACCTAACAGTAATATAATTTTAAAGTGTACAAGTTGTATGTATTGTTTAAAAAAAAATATGGATTCAGTATTAAAATAATAATTTTTTCATGCAAATTTCAAATTACCCACTTATTTTAAAATGAATGCACAAAATTTGTATACTCTAAAATTGTAAATATCATTTTTCTTAATCTTAATATTATTGGTGTGATAGTGTATATATATATATACACACACATACTTCTCTTCGTGGTCCAACTTTTTGAAAACGTTTCTAATTTTCTATGTATCGTTTTTAGTATTGCTATAGATTGAATATAAAAATGACAACAATATTACAACTAAGCTCTCAAGTACTACTGTGTGATGAGTGGCATGCATGCAACAATATTCTAGGACGTACAGCTTAATAATTACTTGGAGTTCTTTTCTAACGCATGAAGATGAGGTATAGTAGTCGTACTACTATAATCTATAAAAAAACAAACCCAATGAAATGTTCAGATTAATGAAAACTAACACTACATTAAACATATATATATATATATATTCGCGTTTCGAATTTATTCGCATTAAGAAGTGAATGTATAGAGTCTAGACGACGATGGTTGATGCACATTAATTCACAAGGAAGTCAAAAGTGTGAGCATTGTTTATCAAATTACGAGCTGGAGCTTGTCTATAATTAGCTAAAGAATTAGTATGGTGCATGTAGGTTCCATACCCACATTAACAAATTAATGATAATCAAATGGTTTGCGTTATTACCGAAGTTGATTTTGTTGTGGGCACGATTTTCCATTTGCTCCGATGTGGCCACCACTTTTGACATTCCCGTTTTCTTTTATTAAAGGAATAATATTATATATAGTCGGTAAATATTATATAATTATTTTAAAAATATATATAATTTATTATTAAAAAATTAATTTTTTATATAAATCTCGTATTTATTTATTTATTTTAAAATAATTATATAATACTTACACACTCACAAGTTGTAACTATCATTTTTCTTATTAAAAATAAAATATATAGATCGTAAAAGCTGAATATTTTTTTTTTTTAAAAAAAAGTTAAATTTATTATTAAAATATTATTATTTTTTAAATATATTTTATATTTACTTATTTTTTTAAACAAATACACGGCGTAAATATCATTTCTATATTAAAATGATGTCCTTTCGAAACAAACAACAAACTCAAAACAACCCTCCAAAAACAAACTTTTGACTTTGAATAAACAACGAAAAATTGCATATTATGTATCGTAAGTCGTGATTGGATGGTACATTGAGGGGGGCACATCTAGGGCTACAACGTGTTTCATGGAGTGGGTGATTGGGAAAAAAATTATTATTATATTTTTAAGTTAGTGTGTAAAATATATTATTCACATGATTTAATCAATAAAATCTTATTTATAAAATTTAAAATTTAAAATATATCTTCTAAATCAGATTATGTTATATAAACACTTTATTACATATATTGATAGATTTTTTATAAAAAAGATCTAAATAAAGAGTTTTGCTAGTTATTGAGAGTTCGAAAATTTTGAAAGTTATTATAAACAAAAAGAATGAAGTAGGACGAATAAAGGGCATGTATGTTTGGTGAGATATTTGACTTCAAAAAGAAAAAGAAAAGAGCTGTGGTGTAGTTCGAGGATGGTTCTTATCAAATGTTTTTTTTTTTTTTTTTCATTCATTTTTTTATATTTTTAATTTTTTTTTAAATTACAATATCATTGAAAAATATTTTCTTAATAATTAAGTTAAAAAAAAAAGTTTATCGGACCCATCATCGGTATTAAATATGAGTGTTGTCCAGTAGAGCAAAAATAAAAATGAGAAAGGAAAGTTAATCTAATTCAAAATACCTTATGACATTTTATTATTATTTCAAAAAGCAGCTGATTCTTCAGTATGACGGCAACTTCAGTACGTTTATCTAAAGTGGGCTCCCATAGAAAATTTAACAAAAATCGTTCCGCCACTGCTTTGTATGGACAGCTCAAAGCATGTTCGTCCTTAATAAATCAGTACTGCTTCCTTTCGATAAATGGCTCAAAGCATGTTCCTTCTTAATAAAGAAACAACTTGAAATACTGCTTTGGAATCTGACGATCTATTTCCACAACCTCTCTGAGCGTCTCTATCTGTAGCCTGCATTCAAACGTAATTAGAGAGAGACAGACGGTGATGGTTCGCGTTATTCATGTCCACAACACCAAGAACCCACCCGTCTTTGCAAACCCATTTGTTTATGTAACTGAATCAAAAAATGAGGTTAGTATCTTTGCAAGTATCTTGAGTTTTATAAAATTCTCATTTTGGGTGTCGGGCAATATCGATAACTTTTCCCATCTATAGATTGAGTGTTAGAGACTGTAAGTCAAATTCGAAGTTCTTCTTTGACATTGGTTTTTCAGCATAAATTTGTCCGGCGCCCTGAGATTTTAAGCTTGGCAATGTGGGTATCCATATTGATAAGATTTTGTTCACTAATTTAGCCAAGCTCCATCAATAGACTTGGTTACTGGAATTATGGGTTTGTTCCGATTCATAATGTTGCTTCTTTGTCTACTCCTTATGTTTGAGACCTGCATTGCCAGCATTCAACAGTTTGGAAAAATATATCCTGGGTACCAAGCTTCTCAGATGGAATATATCGATAACAAAGGTATATTTCTACTGTCGGACAATATGAAATTCGCTTTTGGATTCTATAACAGTTTGGATGTTATACTGTTTCTTCTAGTTATCATTCACATACCTAGTTCCAAGGTGGTCTGGACTGCCAATAGAGGCTTATTGGTTCAAAGGACAGATAACTTTGTGTTTGGAGAGAATGGAAATGTTTACTTGGAACATGGGAATGGCGTTGTTTGGTCGACAAACACTACAGGGGAAACAGCCACATCCATGGAATTGCGCGATTCAGGGAATTTGGTGTTGGTTGGGGTTGGTGGAAGAATTCTATGGCAGAGTTTTAGCCATCCTACTGATACCCTTTTGCCTGGTCAGGAGTTCTTGGAAGGCATGCAGCTCAAAAGTCTTCCCAACCGTAATAACTTGTCTCAACATCTTGAATTCCGGTCAGGTGATTTGGTCTTGTCGGCAGGGTTTGAAACTCCACAAGTTTATTGGTCCATAATAAATGACAGCCAGAAAACCAATAACAGCATCAGCGGCAAGGTTCATTCTGTGACTCTGGTGTCCAGTTCGTGGAATTTCTATGATCAAAATAAAACCTTACTTTGTCAATTTGTCTTCTCCAAGAATCCTGGATGGAATGCCTTCTGGGCTGCTGTTTTAGGCTCTGATGGGTCAATCTCATTTTATAACCTTCAAAAAAGGGCATCAAATACTCCTGAAGCAATCAAAATACCACAAAGTTCTTGTTCCACTCCTCAGCCTTGTGGCCCGTACTATGTCTGCTATTTTGAGAACAGATGCCAATGCCCTTCACGTCTCAGCTCACACTCTGATCTTTGCATGCCTCGGATGAACTCAACCTGCAATGGCTCCAAGAGTTCAGTAAAGCTTCTACATATCGGCGAAGATCTTAACTATTTTGCACTGAACTTTGTTACTCCCTTGATGACATCTGATCTAGATGCTTGCATAGAAGCCTGCCTAGGAAATTGTTCCTGCCTTGTGTTGTTCTTTGAAAGCAGTTCTGGGAGTTGCTTTATGTTTGACCAGGTAGGAAGTTTGCAACGGTCTAATGCGGGTTCTACCGGTTATATTTCGTATGTGAAGGTTTCAGGTGAGCCAAGTCCTGTCATCGGAAATGGAAGGAAGCACATCCTTTTAATCATGGTAGTGGCTTTTGCAACTGTGATGGTTAGTTTTGGACTGCTTTATGCTGGATACTGGTGCCACCATAAAAAGAAGATATTAATTCAATATCCTCTAGATGATTCTGAAGAGGATAATTTCTTGGAGAATCTTTCTGGGATGCCTCTTCGTTTCAGCTACAGTTATCTTTCTAGAGCAACCAAAAACTTCTCTACAAAGGTTGGCCATGGAGGGTTTGGCTCAGTCTACATGGGTGTGCTCCTAGATGGTACTCAAGTGGCTGTGAAAAAGTTGGAGAGCATTGGGCAGGGGACAAAAGAGTTTAAAGCTGAAGTTACTACCATTGGGAATATCCATCATGTACACCTGGTTAACCTCAAAGGCTTCTGCGCTGAAGGACCTCACCGGCTTCTTGTCTATGAGTACATGAGCAAAGGGTCATTAGAGAAATGGATCTTCAGCAAGAATGAGGAGGGTCACTTGTTGGATTGGGATACAAGATTTAACATTGCCTTGGGAACAGCAAAAGGGTTGGCTTATCTCCACGAGGAATGTGAAGTGAAGATAGTCCACTGTGATATCAAACCTGAAAATGTTCTTCTCGATGATAATTATGTTGCAAAAGTCTCAGACTTTGGTTTAGCTAAGCTAATGAACCGAGAACAGAGCATTGTATATACAACACTACGGGGTACAAGAGGGTACCTTGCGCCAGAATGGATTACCAACTTCGCCATCTCAGAGAAGAGTGATGTATATAGTTACGGCATGGTCTTGCTTGAGATCATTGGAGGAAGGAAGAATTACAATTCGAAGGCTAATTCTGAGAAATCGCATTTTCCTTCTTATGCCTCCAAGATGTGGGAAGAAGGAAAATTGAAAGAAATCCTTGATACAGAGCTTAAGATTGATGAAAAAGATGAAAGGGTAGTCACTGCTATCAAAGTTGCATTATGGTGTATACAAGAGGATATGCATTTAAGGCCACCAATGACTAAAGTAGTGCATATGCTTGAAGGTTCTTGTGCTGTGCCTCCGCCTCCAACATACTCTCAGTTGGGTTCTCTGTCAGGTTTCTCTAAATGGGGCAGTCAAGGACCTGCTTCATCTGGAGTACTTAATGGTTACTTCAGTGATGAGGCCTTGTCAGATGTTCGCTTATCAGGACCAAGATGATAGAACCAGATCTTATGGTAGAATGTTTCATCTTAACTTCTCTATCGTTGTGAGTCAGGAAATTTCAAAGTTCTGTAAATTTATGTTAGATCTCAAGATTTGCTCATCTTGGTTTCTGACAACTTGTTAACCTTTTGTCTTGAAATTTTGCTTTTAAGAACTGAAATGACAGCTCCTACGATTACGATTGTCCACATGAACGTTTAGCTTTGATTCTTCTAGTCCTGCTAGGAATATTCCTAGAAACTCCTCTACTGGTTTGGTTGATGCTTTCTGAATTGTTCAGTCTAGTCGACATGCATGTTGTCAATTTCTCCTCAGAAAAGTGTAGGGGTTTTAAGTTTTAACAACAGCGATCCAGAACCAGAAACAGAGACGGATGAGCAATATAATTATAATGATGGTGTACCCCAGTAGGAAAAATTAAAGTATAGGACCAGAACAACATACGGGGACGGGGGAAGAAGACACTTCGTGCATATTATGATGCACGTTTGCAATCATACACAAAGTAGAAAGGGTCAACTCGGGGGGACTCACTCAAGGTTCGAGATTCGCTCCCCTCCTAGAGGAGCACTTAACTCTATTTATTTATTAAGGAAGATGATGTTATTCTAATTTTATTGACAACCCCTACTTATAGCAGAGGAATAGCATAATTATAACCAAATACCTGGTGGTTATAATAAATCATAAAATCTAAACACAGGCAGGCATAAAAAAACAACTATATAAATAACTAAGCACATCGGTAAAACATCCTCATAATGTTAATTATTAATCATGTGGGAAACATGTTTTGGAATTTATTGTTAAATTTTTTTATTTTTAACTTTTTAAAAAACAAATAATATTGTGTACAATATTACATTGATAATGTTTATTAGTAGTATAACTCTTTTTATTTATAGGAGCATGTTATGTTATAAAAGTATATACACCAAATAGATTTATCATCATAACATTTGGAAGAAAGATTCACTCAAGCTATTGTATAAATTTAAGGGTTTCAAGTGAGATAGACAGATACATGAAGTGAATCTTATCATATTTATTATTATTTGTATAAATATTTCGGCCAACATTAAATCTATATTTTTGTTATTTGAAATCTAAATCCAAACAAAAACTCGAGATTTAACACTTGCCTATGCATATCGTCACCAATCACAAGCAAGGTACCAATTGCCATTTGCCACTCAGCGAGGTTGTATTAATAAAGTTTGTGCACTTTGGGTTTGGTTTTTTTAATTTTTTTATTCTTGTAAATTCCAAGTGTAATAATATTCTCATAGTTTCCTCCGCAATAATCGATGGTCTTTTTAATAAAATTGGAATACGGGTTATTATTTGACATGTGGTACTGACTTTTTTAAAAAAAAAAAACATCATCCACATTCCAACATGATTTTTATTAATACTCTGTTTCGGTATTTCGATATTCCAGCGTGACAATAAGAAATGAGAAAAGCTATTTTATCTCTTCAAGTGTACCACTCAAGTATATCACTTGGTAAATTTTTTTTTATTTTTACTTAATAATTAAAAAATAATTTTAAATATACTGATGTAATTTAAGTAGCACCGCTATTTGGTGAAAGTTTCAAGGTGAAAAGCTGATTTTACAATTAAAAAAATCTCAATAAAAAAGTTCTATTATTTACAAATTAGTGCGTACACCCCCATGTACAAGTGTTGCTCATGCGGAATCTTTTTTCTGGCCTTTAAAATTCTCATCTGAATATTTGCTACTACCTCAAAGATTTACACCAACGGCACTCTATCCAGACTAGCATCCGGTTCAAAAATTTTAGCTCGATTTCTTTTCGAAGCTCGCATGCGCTATCAGACAATCTTCTGTCTCTTAAGTTTGGTATGGTTTACAAGGGATCAGTATAATCATAAAAAATGGAGAAATACTATAGCTATAAAGAAATTATATAAAAATAATTTTATAAATTGACATAATTTGATGTGGTTTGTCATATTATAAAATTATTTTTTTAAAAAAATAAATCTAACGGATCAGATAAAATCACGTTAATTTGTAAAATTATTTTTATATAATTATTTTATAGATGTAATAATCTTCTAAAAAATCTTCAAAACGAGAACAGTTATCGACAGACTTTCACATCATTAATATGTGGAGTACTGTGTTTACCGATGAAACTTTATGGTGTAAAATGCAAGTGAATTATGTTCAAAGATTGTAGCCTTCATAAAATCCATTTTAATGGGTCAAAAGGTACGAAGCATTCCAGCCATGCAACAGGAAAAGCAACTGGAGGTGCCGACCGATGATATTTACGTCTTAGGAGCTCCACTCCTAATAATAACTAGAGACAAAACAGACAGATTAAAGAAAGATGGCGCATGATATTGATGGCAGCTTATCTCTATATATAAGTAAGAAAGAGAAGGAAGCGATTACGTGACCCCGCCCATTCAAAGGGGTGAAGGGATTGCAAAATGAATTGAGGCCACAAATAATGAATAATATCTATTTTGCAGAGATTATTATATTGGGATTCTACTGCAGACAACTTGCAATTTGCAAGCCGCCCTGGCCCTTTACCCTTTCTCTCCTCCGTCCATTCTTCACGCTGGATATTTTTATGTTGATGTTCATCTGCTGTGTGACTTGTCGTTTTTTGGAAGTTACCCTTTGCTGGAAGTTTTTGGCTACCACTGGGTTGCAGAAAAGTTTAAAGAGAGATGTCAACCTTGAAACAAAAATCTAGGACCTATTTTTTGAACAAAAAATCTACTCAATCTCCTACTATTTACATAACCTCTACACTTCACATTATTTTTAATTTTTATTATTTTTTTCTTTTATTAAATATTTATTATATGAATAATGAATAAAAAATTTGAAATAATTTAAAAAAAATAAACTCAAAAAAAAATTTAAAAAATATATTAAAAATTTAAAAAATTTAAAAAAATATAGAATATAAAGTGTGATGGATATTACGTAGCAAAACTCTTTTTGAAATGATCTGAACCCACTAGGAATATTAGTGAATATGCACCCGAACCTAAACATATTGAAAGGACAAAAAAAAAGGGAGAAAAGACATAAGATTCCAAGTTGAAAACACAGTTTGGTATGCAAATCTTGGAACTTGCAGTTTTCTACTTTCAAAGCTATCATCTTTCCCTAGCAACCTTATACTAAGACAAATGATGGCATCAATCACTTTTAAAAAAATAAATAAAAATAAAATTTACATAATAAAAATTAATTTTTTAATAATAAATCTCATTATTTTTTAAAATAATTATTACAGACTTCACTATTATATATAATATTATTCTTATAATAATTACAAGTCGAATGCTTTTTGCCTCTCTTTTTTTTTTCTCTTTATTGGAAGTAGCCTAAGAGCATTGCCAAGTCTAAATTTTAGCTAGAATGTTAGATTTTAGTTATAATATAGATTTGTAAGTACATTTGTCCACATTGGACTAGCTATCTTGAAGTTCAAATAATAATAAAATATTATATATATAATTTTTTTTTTTTTACAAATAGAGTTGATATATTAATTAATAACTTTATTAATAAAAAAGATTATTATTTTTCAAAGATTATAGTTGTGAAAATGTATTTATTAATACCTGATAACTTATTATTCTAATATATAGTGGCAGGCTCTATACATAAATAAGCTTAAGTACTAGTATATATACGAATCCCCGATCTGCCTATCCAAGTACACTTGCATGTACATAGAAAACAAATAATAAAGCGCACGGGAGATACAGAAAATATATAGAACAAAAGCGGGAGCAAGAAATTATTAACATAATAATTTGGCTTGTGTGCAGTAGCTCGCCAGACTTGGCGAGAGATGAAGAAATACTGTAGCTAAATGTTGAACTTTAAATATTTAGCTAGGCCGATGTGGGTATTTTTTTCTCTTTTTACCTTTAAGTTAGACTTGCATTGGCAAATGGCTAGTCCATTGCCAATGCTCTAATGGGTCTAGTAAATATTTTTCTAGCTTATCTTCTCTTTCTTTCAGGCTGTGCAATTCATGGGCTAGATAGACATACCAATTAATAAGTTGCATCAGTTTAAAAGCTCAGGGAAAAATGGAGGATGACATCAGTTGAAAATGACTGCAGCCTCATTCATCATTTTCTATTGTATAATAATTTAGACTACCGCGTTAAGAATTAGGCCGGGACTTGTCTTTATTTTCTTGATACTGGGCAAACACAAGTCAAATGACCCATAGCTACATATTTCCTCATTTCACACATTCAAAAGGTTCCTAATTTACTGATATTTGGGGGGCAGCTAATGAGAACTTATTGTCAGAAAACAGTTCTTACCCATATTTACAGAAAAGGGGGGGCATGTTATTTCTTAGCTACTATGTTACTTGAGCTTATCCCACAGGGGAGAGAGAAAGGAAGTTTTGAAGATTTGAGATTAAGCTGCAGTTAAATGAGACTGGTGAGAAGCTCCATGGAAGAAACTCGTTGGAGAAGCATGACTGTGATCAGTTTTATGCTGTTCTTCCTCATCCTCTTCTTCTTCAGCATCCCATAGAAATCGAGCATACGAAGCTAAGACATAACTGCAACAGAAGTTTACATCAAACTTTAGCAAGAACTTTGATAAAGCGTGTTTTACAACGCATCATCTACAGTAAGAAAAGTGCGGGACCATCAAAATATCTTCGGATGAGCCAAATTCAGCCCCATGACTCAACTGAGATCAATTTTATTCAACCTAATTTTAAGTAGAGTTCAATATTTAAATTCCTCATTTCCAATTATTAAATTCAACACAATTCAAAATCTATTTCCACGTAAAATTTATAATCTTTTTTCAATTCAACATTTATTTACACACAGAATCTATTACCTTTTTCAATTTTTAATAAATACATCTAAACTTATCTTAACATCTAAATACATTTAAATTCATTTTAATTAGACAAATCTTAATAAATAATCTCAACTCAATACTATTCTTTCAACCTAAATAGTCTTTTCATCAGCTCAAAAACAATCCCTTGAAAGAATCAGTCTAAAACAAATTAAGCTTTATTTACACACATAATATTGGTATTGGGATTAAAATCTAAAAATAATCAAAACCCAAGCTTGATGAGCTGAAATATGACGAGGAGAGTTCGAGTAACAAGGAGGTGGCTTTCTTACCAATCGTCTGGGGCGGTTTTAACCGCTTGATGAAAATATGTCTCGGCTCGATCAGCATCCTTATTGGTTTTCCATATCAAATCAGCATAAAGAGAGAGAGCATTTCCATCGCTTGGATTAGCCAAAATTGCTCGTCCACAATACTCTTCTGCTTTAGTGAGATCTCCACGAACCTACACGCAAATCAAATCACCAAACAAAAGTTTAATATATAATTGAATTAGCTAGGGATCGTTTCTTTTGTGTAGCAACGTAACAAAGAAAGGGATCAATAACGTTATAATTTCAAATCATTTCTTGATTACCTCCTTTAAAAACTTTGCATAGTTTCCAAGCAAAAGTGCATTCCCTGGGTTTGCTTCAATCATCTTCTGGTAATAAACATCAGTGTTCTCACTTCCATGATTATTGCTTTCAAAAGACCCTGACCAGCCATCATCACCCCCATCTCCACCATTTGATCCTCGCCTACCACCACCACCACAAATCCGACCACCATCACTCCCAACTCCACCGCCCGCCACCAGAGTCTGCATAACGCTATCTTTCTTCCCCACAGCACACCCTTCATTATCCACAACACTCTCACCCAACCCAGAGCTTGAAAAAAGCCTCTGCACTGAAGATACCGATGACACCAAACTTGGCTTTAGCTCCTGTTCCTCTTCTTCACCTTCTTTGACAGTGATTTTTGGTAGTTTTTTAGGGGAGCGAGATATGGAATTCCTCCTTCTGAGCGTCGGTGGGGATTGAAAGTCGGTTTCTGTCAAGGCTTGGGTTAGCTTCTTGGTCGAGTCCTCGGTGGGGAAATGATGAAAAGATGTTGTCAAGGAAACTGATCTGGTTCTCGAAAGATGGAGAACTGGTTCAGACTCTGGGGAAGAATCCTTGGTGTGAGGTATCCATGATGAGTTTAAGATCGGTGCGGAGGAGCTCCTCAGAAGCATGGCTTTTGATTTCAGAGAGAGAGAGAGAGAGACAACGTTGTACTATACAGAGAATGAGAACGCAGCTCGTTAATAAAGATCTGGCTTTTGAGAGATGTAACAGAGTTGAGGGAGAGAGAGAGCCCTCGGGCAAGTGGAGCGAGTCAAAGACTCAAAAGGGGATTTTCTCAGAGAGAGGAAGGAGAGCCCCGAAGTGGTACTTTATAAAGAGAAATAAATAAAGAGATGAGTCAATCTGGGCCGTACGATTAGTAGTTATCTTGCCATACGGCGAAGCACACTGTTCTCTGTACATGGCTCGAATTAAGTACTGTTCAATCATGCAGTCTCTGAGGGAGGGACTGACACGTGGGTATATATCACGTGACGTGCGAGCCCACCATGTCTGATTTATTCTATTTTTTTAAAAAAATATTTTAATCATAATTACATAAAAATAAATATATAAATTAATGTCACTTGGTATGTCAATTTAAAAAATTATTTTTATTATAAAATATAATTAATTGATTTTATGAAGTTTATCAATTTATAAATTTTTTTTATATAATTTTTTTTTATGTCTGTAATTCTATTTTTTAGTCATCCCCTGACATCATGAATCGGTTTTGGAAGCAACGAAAGTGGCATCCGCTGTCTGCTTAGCTTTCCCCATCCCCATCGACTTTGACACATTCTTGCTTGAATCATAAAGAGAATGTGGTTCACAGTCACCGGGCTGTCACAAAATGTTCATCAATGACTAATCAGTGTCCGGTGTAACTGATCATAAATCCGACTCAGAGTTTTTTTAATCAAAAGAGTCGGAGTCGGAGATAGTGATATACTGACTCCGACTTTGACTGTCTGATTTCGACTCTAATTTTAATTTTGATATTATATATATTTTATAAAAATATATATTTTTATATAATAATCATATATATTTTATATAATTATAATTTATATAATTAATTAAATTCAATAATATACAAGAATAATATGTTTATGCTATAATATAAATAGAATAAATTGACTAATAATAATTTGATATTTGCAAACACTATACCATTAATTATTACTGCTATATAACATTAATGTATAATAATAATTAATATATAAATATTAATATATAATAATGTATAATACTAATTATATAATAACTAATGTATAATAACACGAGAGACCAAAGTCGACGACGACATATGGAGCAAACGAGATTGACAGATTCAATTTCCTCTGCAGGTGTAAAATGAAAATCTGAATTCTTCTCTCTCCTTTCTTTTTCTTTTTTTTTTAAATATATCGATATGTCACGTCAGCCAGTTACCCAATAGTTGCAGGAGCCAATGGTAAATAGTAGGGGTGTCAAATCGTGTTAACGGATCGTGTTCGTGTTGTATCAAGACATGTACATTATATTATATATGTCAACCCTAACCCAACCCGTTAAGTTTATCGTGTCAAAATCTCAAACTCTAACACGACCCAATAACATAACGGGTCGTGTCGTGTCAACCCGTTTTAACCTATTTATATAAATAGATTGAAACAAACCCAAAATTAACTTATTTAATCTAGTTAAGTTTAACATAATTTTATATAAATGTTAAAATCACAATATCTATAAAAAATATAAAACTAACTACAAGTCCAAAATTACAATCTAAACAATAAAAATATCGAAATTAAAATCTCAACAATTTTATTTTTTAGGTATAAGGGTATAATTATAATTTTAACTTTCTTAACGGGTCATAACGGGTCATAACAGGTTGACCCGTTATCAACCCGTTAAGCTATCGTGTCTTAACGGGTCAACCCGTTTTAACCCAAACCAGTTAAGGGTAAACCCTAACTCGCTTTTATCGTGTCGTGTTCGTGTTGGGTTAATGGGTCGTATCACATATTGACACCCCTAATAAATAGAACAACTGAAAAGGCATAACTTTTCTTACAATCAAAAGAAAAAATAATATCATGCAACCAAAAAACACTCAAAGATGCATTTTCAGCAGATAATTAACTGTCTTCAGAATAGGAAATCGAACGCATGTCCGCCAAAAAAAACTACGTAAATGCAAAAGAAAACCAAAACAAAAAATCATTGAACTCAACGTGGAACCCGAACCTGTGAGAGAAAGCAGGTTAGAATTCCGGGGGAGGTCCGGGTGTGGTGGCGCGCGAGGACAGGAGGGGAGGAGATGATTGGCGGAGAGAGGGCAGAAGTTGTGGGAACGGGTGCATGGTATTATAGGGAAGAAAAGGAGGAAGAAAGAGAGGAAGGGTTTTGGAAGTGGTTTATGGAAGACGGTGGAGGAGGGATCAGAGACGCTGGAACCGAGTCTAATCAGACTTTGGGGCCATTATTTTGAAGGAAAACCGAATGAGCTTCGATTATGGAATTCGGTTAGATGCTCTTATTATAGGGCTGGTTGATGGGCTTGGTTCTTGGGCTCTTGCCAATGTGGGCTTGGCTAATTGGACTTCGAATTTTGACTCTTACTGTTCTCTGGCCCAAATCTCAAAAGAGTTACAAAAGCATACTTATTAGTGTTCATATAAGTAGCTAGAGAAATGCTAAATCCACCGATGGTGGGTCTCAATAGTGTGTTCCGATGGTTTTTTTTATTTTTATTTAGTGATTAATGAATTTTTTTAAATGATGTTATGAATTTTTTTTTTTAAATATTTAAGGGTGTTAAAAAAATGTGAAAAAAAAAAAGCAAAAAGATAAAAAGATGAAGTACGACCCACTTTTGAGTCCCGATATAAAAAAGATAGATATAAATATAAAATAAATACTACAATATGTTCGAAATATTTAACAAAAAACAATAAATATTATAATATATTCTTTATAGATGTAGCGATCTCTGAACAATCGTTTTCTCATTAGTCAAACAATCCTATAAGAGTTATTTCACATGCAGTTATGAAATACGCAAGCGACGTATAATCGTTTTAAAAAATAATAAAATTTATTATTAAAAAATTATTTTTTTTTCATGTGAATCTCATATATTTTTTTTAAAATAATTACGTATCGCTTGAAGTTTGAACACTCAATACTGTAACTATCCTTTCGCATCTCGAGTATAATACGCAAACATTGATCAAGTAATTAAATACGACATATCCAAGACTTGTTTAATTAAAGAAAGCCTATATATGTGATGGTTTTCGAAACCCTTTCTACCAACGGACAAGATAGATATTCAAATTTCAAAGGCAATCCCCGAGACAAAGCAATTAACGTCCTTTTGACGAGTCTCTATCCGTCCGAACCCTCTTAGCATGGCTTTAAAACGAATCATTTATATATCCTCAGGCTGTGGAAGCTGGACGTGATCATGATCTTCATCTATGGCTACGTACGTACGTGCTTGTTTCTGAAAAGCTTTTGACCTGTCGTATCATATTAGTCTTTGCTCAATCATGAGGGTACGTACTGGGTCAGAAAGGGATCGAAGGGAAGACATGATTAATTCTGCTCCATGTTAGATGTCGTATAAATGCAAGAAAGGCAGTAGCTGAAACTAGAGGAATTTATGGGTATCGTCAACCAAACACTATATTATTAGCCTAAAAAGTCCGATCATTATGATCAGCAAGCGCATCAAGCATTCAATGCGACTAAAAAGCAACCCAAAAAAATCTTATCTAAAAATAATATTTTCTTAGAAAAGATGAAGTAAAGGAGTGCAGGGGCGCCGCATGCATGAGATCGAAATCACTTAAATCTAATGATATCATACAGCAAACTACAAGTGATAAGAGAAACGAGAGACGAGAGGCGCCTTGACATATGAGCCTTTTTTTGGTCTTTAATTTGTAACAGTTTTCTACAAACAGAATGGGGAGTGATTGAGATATTCATGGTTGATAGAACTTATTCCCACATCTGCATTTCCATGTGAGGAGATAGTAGGTGTCATCTTCATTACGAGACCATGCAGCGAAATTCCCCTTGATCCTTTGGTGAGAAGGAATGACTAGCGTAGCAATGCAAGGCCTGCAATTCAAGCACTTGTTCACACAAGCAGGTGGCTTTGATCCCAGCACCATTTCCTTCTGCGCTAAACTCTCGCCGTATCCTGAAGATCATAGCGATACAATTAATTAACATGGCAGCAAAATGCATGTATAACTTTAGTTAGTGCAGTACTTAAACGTCATATATAGTGTCGACCCCATGCTGGCACTGCATGGATTTAGAGATCACCTCACAGTTCAGAACCCAGTTAAATGTACTGATCGTTAGTACATTTAACAAGGATGGGGAAGATAATTTATCAAGTACACACGTATATTAGTGTATGATGAAAAACTTAAAACAATACAATTAATTTAATATCTTGCAGAAATAGATCAGACTCAAACGCCTGACGAGAGAAAGTAAGATCTACTAGAGATTTTTGCACCATGTTTGAGAAAGCTCTGAACAGTTTTTACCGAAGAAATGGGTTACTTTTTTTTACCTGATTTGGGAGGTATAAACGTGAGAGAAAAGATGAAAGCTACAGTGACTGCTACCTTCAGGCCTCGTAGACAGGTTCTTGGGGCCATCAGTTAGTCACAGCCCATGAAGATACTGGCGATTGTGAGGTAAATAGAGTGAAGAAGGGGATTCGGAGAAAGAAGAACAGAAAGAACTATAGAAGGATCGGGTGTTTGATTGAGATAGAACGAGGGGAGGGAGGGATTTATCATTTAAGCACTGAGAAAGTAGCTTAAACAATGTATGACCAGGTTGAGGGCTGTTTCCTGTGGAAGAGACAGTTCCCTGAAGCCATGGCCCGCTCACCAATTACAAAAATTCTGTGAGTAGGAAGATGTGCTTTTTTTTTTTCTTGGTCTTTTTGGGGAACTGTTGCACTGACTTTAGGTTGTTCGTTAGTAAATGACTGAGGACTGAAGTCCATCAAAGCTGCTGACTTGATTGTCATGGTGTAGACTGTGTAGTGGACAGCTCATAACCCCAGTTAATCCTTGCATTGAAATTAACCGAGATCCCGATGTGACCAAATATTTTGAGAATTTTAAGAAGAAAGTAGTATGAACTGTAGTACTTGTTTTGTATTTTTGTTTGTGAAAAAATGTACACCTAACATTTTTGTATTCTAAATGCATACATAGAATACTCCGATGCATCCATGCTGATCAGACCACCTCTGGTACGTACCATTGAGGACGGGCATATATACATGTTGTAGTTGTACCAATTAAATACATCTCCCATTGATGATATTCATTAAAGCAGCATACGTACGTGTCCTTCACTGTAAACTACGATCTTTTCCCATAATGCTTTCCCAGCACCCCATATAGTCTTCGTCCATGCAATTCCCTTTAATATTATTGATGCTCTGTGCAGCCGACTACATGTGAGCGAATGGTGGACAGGGATCAAGCATGCAGCATGTCCATGATTCTTTTTACCTGCTTATAAAAAGCTCATAATAAGGACAAACAAACAAAGATCATGAGAATGCCCTCATTATGATCGAAGCTACATTAAAAAAAATATATTTACATAAAAAAGTTGAGCTTTTGATATATTTACATGAGAGAGAGTGAAACTGGGGAAGAGAAGTTCAATAAAAAAGGTACGAAAGGTCCATCAATGGGGGCAAAAGTATTGTCGCAATACGCAATCGGACATGAATATAAAAGAGATGTCGACTGGTACACGAATTTCGAAACCCAACAACAGGGACAAGCACCCCCAATCTAACGGTTGCTAGTAGTGTGTCTTCCCTGATCTCTCTTTGTACGTGAAGAGTGTGGAGGAATGGATTGGACGTAGCATTGGCAAAACTGTTGACTTGATAAGTACAACGTCATGCGAAAGCAGCAAAAATGCCAGATGCTACCGAAAGGTGAAGACTTTGATCGGGTTTATCTTTTGGTGGGTCCAGATTCTGTACCTGATCAATCGAGGGCCGAGGCTAAAAAGGAAAAGAAAACCACCCTTCACCTTTCTCTGTGGTTCTTGATCTGGGAAAAAAGTAAGCTCACCCGTTTTTCCTTTTCTGTAAAAGGATATCCAATTGTTCACGTGATGCTGGTCCTTTTTTCAGCACGGAAGGCTTACTTATACTTACTAATGATTAAAAACTAGAGAGAGTATTGCCATTTGAGGCCTTTGAACCATATACCATATTCCATAGCTCATAATTAAATTATGTTACGTAGATTATATGTAGATATTCAGAAATAGTTAAAACTTTCTGAATATATATGTATATATATACACACACTTATGGGGGTCACGAAGTTAGCGGGTCAAGAGTCATAGACAGAGAGAACTGGCTTATAGAATGAAATTGATATATTTGCTCAGAAAAGAAAATACAAGGATATACAATGGGATTTTAAATTCGTTTTTATAGGGAAACTTTTCCATTTGTGACAAGCAGGATATGAAGTGATCAAATAAGAGTTTGGTTTCAATTGGAATGGGACAGGCTTGGTCAGGGATTGTCGAATTAAAAACCAGATAAACAACATCCAAAATTCAATATCGTGGGAGATGATTCACCTGGCATTGTTCTGAAAGGTAATTAGGATGGTCAGGAAAAATAAATGGAGAAAGAATGAAACAGAACCCATCTGGATGTTAGCTACGCAAACCATGAAAACTCTGGTGAGGGCTGGTGGCAATTAAGGAAGTGTAGACAACCTTTTAAGAGATTCCCATGAACTTATCCTGAATTAAACGTAATACAAGCGTGTCAAAAAGCCTGGATTATAAAAGCCACAGCATTGACATGCCGGTTGATGTTACAATTGGTAGGCAAGCCCTAGTTTGCTCAAATCACACTCTTGCTATGGAAGCAACTTGAATGCAGCAACGGCGGATTTTTTATATCTAAAAAACTTAATGTATACTTCTGCTGCTCAATCATATAATCCCTCCTGCTCCCAGATGTCGACAAGAAAATCTACCATTTCCTGTGTCCAGGATCAACAAATAATTACATATCAAACGGTATGGGGATCAGATCAGCTTTTGAGAGCATATACTTACAGCAAGCGGTATAGGATGTGAGAAGGGCTTGTTGCTCCCAAGCAAACTTTCATATGATGCATTCCAACTGCAAAGCCAAAAATTTTTACCAATGCATAGACAATGAGTGTCGACAAGATATGATAAATGAATTCATGAATACACCGATACCTACTTTTACAAACAAAGGGGGTATATATTGCAGAAACTTTTCTGCAAACATTTCCAGCATCTTTCACCCATTGCTGTTTTTAATACAAAACAAAAAAAGGTGCCAGTTTATAAATAGGCCAAACAATTTATATGCTTAAGACCACTCATCCATGACAGCCACACGAAACAGATGGGATATAGCACAAATCTTCCAACTTTTTCATCCTTTTGTTTTGAAGTGCTAATAATCTTTTAAGGCCAGATGGCACAACATGAAATGAATTTGTTCCACAAGATAGGACGCCGCATGTTCATATAATACAATGAACACGTTGATCAAATAAATCCAAGGGAAAGAATTAGAAAGTGTTTTCCAAAGGACGATGTCCAATTTATTTTGGTAGGGCAGGGGAAGGAAGGTGGGGAGTGAGTTTGACCCCAAGGGGGAGATGGGAATAATTGAACTAGCAACCTCCGTTGCATGAGGCAAGATCCCCAACCAATTGTGCTACCCCTTGGAGCTTCTCGGGTCGATGCTATTTCCTACAATCCTGATATAAAATCATAACTTAGATTCAGATTGTACAGGAGGAAAAAAGGAACTTGTTCCGAACTTCTATAATAGAAGAAATATGAAAAAGATCTTCAATGCCCAAGGGGAAATAATAAACAAAATCAAAATCCTACCCTTTTTCCCTTCACTGGCTTTAACGGGGAAAAAAGAGAAACCCAAAAGTCTTACAAATAATTGAAAAAATCTTGCTGACCAACTAATGAATTTTTTTTATAGGGCAACAAAAGTTTTATTGATAAAAATAAGTGGGCCTAGCTCAAGTATACAGGACATATACAAGATACTGATCAACTAATGATTCATTACTTCAACAAGAGAAGGAGAGAGGTCAAAACAGGCACAAACTCACACGAGAAATCAAGCATCTTTTTTCCAGTATGGAATTAAATCTTCTGCCAATCAAAACTAGGATAAAAGGAGAATGACAGCCAAATCTGAATAAAGGTTAACTCGCCAAAACTACTTTTTTTTAGGTAAACTTGCAAGAACTATCATTTGAGGTTCAAAGGCTATGCTCTCAGATCTCCAATTATAACACCCTTGTTTATTTGAAAATTTCAGAAAGACAGAAAATAGAGCAGCTCACCTTAATTTGGGTTCTCGTGCCTGTTGGCCCCTGATCTCAGATCTTTTATTTCCTACCCAACGCTGCCTAGTCTGATTCCAGAGAAGAAGACCTATAGCCGTTTAAGATAAATATTAGAAGTTCAAAATAAGCAAAAACATAAAACAGCCGCATGCATACACAAAGTGAATGCGTGACAAATGGAAGAGCAACATGCAGTAATGTTTACAACATCAAATAACTGAGGACACCCAATCAAAAAGCATATGCAAAGTTACAGTATGAAGGGTGGGGAGGGGACATTCTCTGAAATATTAATTGGTGCCCTACTGATGCACAAGGGCTCTCCTCCACACACACCCCGCAAAAAAGGAAACAAAAAACAGAGTGAAGACCCACAGCAACGCCAGATATATGGATTCATAAGTTCTATAAAGTTACTGAACATCCAAGGAGAGTTGAAAACTCACCATGATTTACAAATTCAGAAGGGGTGTTAGCACTGCCAGCAACGCCATGCAGATCCAGAACTTGGTTGGTTGTACTAATTGATGAGATGCTTCCTTGTGACTGAATTGTGCTGTTGTCCATATCCCAGGTGCTGGTCGTCCAGAAATCCTCTAATATGATAGGTTTCTTCACCTTCTGATCTTGAATCTGCAATCCTTTTGATGGTGCATCCACTGATCTTGTTAGCGGGGGCTTGGAATAGCATCCAAGACAACCACTGCTCTGTTACAAATCACATCTTGTTCTGTAACAAATCACATGTAATAATATAGCCGATAAATAACAGCCACCACAAACTAAAAAACCCCAGAGAACCTGCTCTATCTCTCTCTCAATGTGGAAAGAATATACTATCATTTTACCAAATATAAAGAGGATCACACATGCATAAATCAGCTGACAAGGAATGAAACTAGCCACCTCAGATGATACATTAAATTTTATTGAAAGGGTTGCACCCCAACAAATAGCAACTGCAAGGGAAAATAGAAGAGTACAAAGAATAATTATTAAAGATACAGCAAGAATCCATTGCATACTGGTGATAATGAACTCGATATTTAAAAGACAGCATGAAAATAAAGCATCGGTGCTCCAAACCTCATCCAGATGCAAGTTCAAACCAAAATTAATGCAACGTGACAAAGATGTGCATGAGTTACAGCTAAATCCAAGAAATTACAAGAAAATGGAACCTTTCTTAAAGTCATTCATTGTGATCTGTAGGAAAAACTACATCCCAAAGTTTTGACACAACAAAACCGGACTATGATTCCAGTTTCAAGATAAATTTAATCTTCACTATCAATCTGTTAAGCAGTGCCATTAATCAGTGGAGGTTGAGTTCTCAGCTCTAACTTGTGCAATCAATCCAAGGAATATTTTGCATGTGGCTATTGGAAGGACTCAATGCTTGATGAACCACAAGGGCAATACACATGCCCAATTTGCACCAGCCGTACTAATGCAGAAAGGCTCCATGGAGCCTAGGGAAAAGCACACATTTTTGAATTCACATCAAGTCATTTTGTTCTTTGGGTCTATTAGATAGCCATACTGCCATGCAAGATCTTTGATTTTCAATCCTCGATGACAATACAATATAACTAACTTGTAAAATAATGATAAGTATCTTTAACTTAAAAAATATAACCAAATTGCTAAGCAACTAAATGCGAGATCCGTAGTTTGTATGCAGGAGAATCAAAGAGCATAGGAAATCAATCCTCGGTTCAAAATGGTAAGTCATTCCATTTAAACGGTCATGTTCTTTTTGTTCATATAAAATTAAAAGAAAATTCTATACACCATACTACTATTCCACTTTCATCCCACTAAGTAAGATGTGGCACATTTATCACCATTAAATAATCATTTATTTCATGCTTCTCTATCATCTAATGATGATGAATGTGCCACATACTACTATGATCAAAATAAGATAAGAGTGTAATGAATAACATTACTCAAAATTAAAACTTGTTCTAAACTTCAAGTCAATTTGTCTGTTTTTACCCAAAAAAAATAATTGTTTTGGAAAAATTTAAAAAGTTCGAGCCCAGAAGAAAAGGGGGCGGGCACATACTTGTAAGTAGCGTGCTAGACTATTGGGAACATCAACAATAGAGTTGGTACAACTAATCAATGGTAATTTCTAACCGGTTCAGACCTAATCATTTTTCTTTTTATAGGCTTCCAAATCATATTTTCTAACAAATTGAATATTTGCAAAATAAATAATCAAAAGCACATTCTTTTTTAGTGCTTATTGCTTCACGGAAAATGTGCGCTTTTTGTGCTTTGGGTGCACTTAATTACATGCTTGACAACGCTGTGCATGGAATTGGCAGAAAATTTATACAAACTCCAAAATCATATCGCATAGCATTGACAAAACAAGAGAGGTAAAGTTATCGTATCACAAGATAGCCAAAGACTATCAATCCATTTGATTGCCAAAAAATGTTGAACTTTCTTTGCATATTTCATTGAACAGCATTGATTAAACCATAATTGCAAGGGACATGGGAACAATGGATTTAACGGAGCCTCATCAAGGTGTCTCATCTAGTATAATTAAAAATTTCAAACTCTATTACCAAAGTTAATATAGAACCTCCTCCCCACGAAATAATAAAAATGAATAAAAGAGAAGCGCCATCTTATGCTTTTAGTTTTGGGTAGTGATAGGCTTACTACCTATCTACTACCCATCTACTACTTGTAGTGTTTTTATTTTTTTATCATTTTATTTTAAGTATTTTTTTAACATCCTTAATCATTAAGAAAAAATTAAAAAAATATATAAATTTATTAATTATCACTTCCTTAACTATTAAGTAAAATAAAAAATTATAAAAAAAATCAAATATAAAAAAAGTAGTAAATGAGTAGTAAGAGGGTAGTAACCCTATCATTTTCCTTTATTTTTAGTGGCCGAGTCATAGATGATGAGATTGCCGAATTCAATTGAGTTTGTTACTTCTCAATGAACCAAATTACACGATATACAGGTCAGCGTTGCCCATTTAATTTCCTTCATTCAAATCTCGACTCTTTTCTTTTCCCTGGAATCAAACAACTAAATCCACAACAGGTTCTAATTCAAACATAGAAAACATATCCAAAACCCACAAAATCTAGAAGCTTGAAAATTCATTCAACCAAAAAACCCGCTGGAGAACTCCAAATCCGTAATGGGAATCACAAAAAACTTACCCCATGTCATGCAATACAAGAAAGACACGCAAAAGCCTTATCAGATCTGCTTCAAAGTTTCCCTGGAAAATCGAAGCTACAATGGGAAAACGTTTCTAGGAAAGAAATATCAGAGAGCCCTCCTGGGTGCCAGAAAAATTGGGTATCAGAGATTTCTTTTATGGTGAATCAGAGAAAAAATCAGAACAAAAATGAATAAAAAAATAAAACTCTTTTCTTCAATCAAGGAGAAGAAAATGACCGCCCAAAATAACAAAGGAGTAGAAAAAGACCTGTGAGATTGCGTAAAAGAAGACTCACCCTCTTTCCAGAACCCGAAAGCCCAGTCGCAAGGGTTGGCCTTTCGGATTGCTGCTTGTCTGTCTCTTACAATAATTGGGAATAAAGAAGAATACAAGTTGAATAGGAAATACAATTATATATGGAGACTGCTAGCTCCCCTACAATTTGCCACCGTCAGGGTGTTCCTTTTGGGTTGCCCTTTTTAGCCACATCGACACTCCGATGCAGAATCTACCACCACCTGGTCCTACACAACATCATCCATGATACTCACTTTTAGTTCCTCTCTCTCCCTCTCACCCATCAGCTCATACTCAAAATGCAAGTTCCTTCTTTTGTAGAGATTTGCATCTCTCTTTTTTACTGAAAAGACACAACCTTTGTTCGCTTGGGGCGCGTGATTGGGCATCGAGAAAGAAACGGAAAAGAATTCGGATTTTTCAATAGCTAGCACGCGTGATCCATATTCGGGAATATCTATACTGATTTGTTTATCTTCGGATGTGCCTCTCCTTTCCTTGTAGAGCAACAAAAACCTTCCTTTGCTAAATTCATCTCGCTCGTACATTTTGCTTGCTTACATTTTGTATTTGCTTCTGACTTGCAAAGAACGTTTTGGGATTCTTGGTGCTTCTTCATGTCATAGAAAACTCCACTTCCGTCAATCAAAATTGCTTGCTTGTAGTTACCGAATATGCTCGCCACAATTAATCTCATTTAATTGAAAGTTGCATTTTAACCTTTCACGTAAGCGTAAGCGTGTATGCACCCACCTACTTCTTTTTCAATATGAATTCAAACTTCCGAGAAAATCACTCGTGCATGGCTTTTTCTTTCTGAAAGTGGCTCACTTTTTGTATTCTTTAACCAGTTTCCACGTAATGGAGGGTTACCTTTTTCTTTCACGTGTTCTATACTTCTATGCGTCAACCCCGACGAATAATTGGACCCCAATCAATAATTGAGAAAATCCGACTGTTCTAAAAAATAATGAGGGATGTTTTCAGTTTTTTTTTTTTTTAGCAAAATAAAATATTTATAAATAAATTAACCGTTACAATATACAAGTTTAGAATGGGAATTCTTTATAATCTTCCCAAAATTAACATATTACAACACAAAAAATAAAAAGAAAATACGACTTTTGGAGCCAAATGAATGGCTCACACCCATTTTCTACAAGGGAAGACTGCTTGGTAACGATTTTTAAATAATTTGCTGAACAGACTATAAAGATGCAGCTAGAAGCCTTAGTAAAGAGTTGTGTGCTGCAACGTGTTGGTTTGGATTGGTTGGAATGAACTTCATCCACTTTCACTCGATTCTTAATTATAAAAAACGAGAACATAGAAAAACAATCAGGAACTAAGACAAATCGCGGGCAAGGGGCTACCACTGGTTGTGGCGGCACGTGCAGTACATGCACCACACTTGGAAAGGAGTGGAAGGTTGGAACAGGAAGATTTGATTCTGCTGATCCCGTTGGTGCCACGTGTGGTAGCAGGAAACTTCCCTGAGCAGAGTGAAAAGTGAAACTCATGCAGTGCATAAACCGCGCATGAGGTTTACACGCTACTTGTATGGACAGATTTCTTTTGTCGTCTTGAAGATCGGCGCATGGGGAGGCTAATGGTGGGGCGCGTGTCAGACCTTGCTTGTCGGAAAGCAGCAAATCGACTAGCTTTGGTGTTAACGAGTAAAAAAAAAAAAAAAAAAGGCCTAGGCCAAGATTGAGGCTGGCGAGGGAGGGAGATCTCCAACCCCCTCTCACAATGAACGGATTGAAGTCCTAGAAGCAATAATGGATTTACGAAAACAAGAGAAAACTTTTTTTGGAGAGAGAAGGAGATGGCTAACCTTCAAGAAGCATCTCATGTTTTCAGGTTGATCATTCCATTCTAAAATATGAAAAGTCATCTTATTTTTTAATTAGTGTGTAAAGTACATCATTTATATTATTTAAGCAGTAAGATTTGATTTATACAATTTAAATTTTAAAATTTATCTGCTAAATTTAATTATGTCATATAAATAATATGTGATGTAGATGTTTTCAAATAGTAATAGTCAAATATAAATTTTAGGTGTTCAAATCGAATTGAATGGAAATTTGACCCGATGTTTCTTTTTTTAGTGTTATGTGGCAATACATGAGTTTCACTTTCATAAATTCCTTTTCTTAAATAACCCAAATTTTATTAGAAAATGACCTGCTTTAATAAATTATTATTACTTTCAAAATTATTTCCACCACAATTCGAGTAAACTAACTTAAGAACAAAATTGACTATTAGGAGAGTATTGGATAGCGTTTGAATGTTCAACAGAATTGAGTTGAATTAAGATAAAAATTGAATAAAATATTATTTTTTAATATTATTATAATATTATTTCTTATTATAGGCTTCATCTCTCACTTTGTTATACGGTTCGAATAATTTCTGATGCAGACTTTCTATAAAGTCAGCCCATAACCAAATATTGATTTTAATCGTTTTATAATTTTGTTTGGTACGTTCTCTATTTATAGTAATCTAAAATCAATCACAACTTTTACACTACACGTAATAAAATTTTAATTTTTCCTCACATTATTATTAATTAAGATTCTTTCTATTTTACCTCTGGACAAATGAAATGATGCACTTATGAGGGAGCCACGTAAATATGAGGTGGGTAATTAAGTTGAGGAAAAAAATTAGTTGAAAAAAAATAATTTAAGTATTAAATTAATTTATTAATATTTATATAATTAGTATAATTATAAAATATAAAATATAAAAAAAATTAAAAATATTATTATTAAGAAAAAAATAGTATATTATTATTTTAATGAATTAATGATTAATTCAATATAGAATTATAAATAGGAAGATTTTAAATTTACGAAAAATACGTAATTGGCGTCAAATTTTGAACATGAATTTGATGAAGCAGAGCCAAGTATTTCCAACCACAGAAACGAGAAATACAAGATTTTTCTTCTTCTGAGCAAACCCAGAAAAGCCAAGAATATTACAACTCCTCAATATGAGCACTGCATTTTTTGCACACGCTCCTTGAGAATCCCATTGTACAATGCAACCCGATTGTCCGGCATTCCACTCATTCTCCGGAGCTCGCTTCTGCAACCCATTTCAACTTCGCTCCGTTTCATGTGCTCCTTCCTGTATTCCTCGCCATTCCCACTCGGATCCTTCGCATTTTCAGCAAATTGCACTTTCTTCTTCTTCTTTTTATCCCTTCTCCTTTCGTCTACAGCAGTAACAAAGAGAAAACACAGAGTCATTTACCAACAAAAATGATTGGATGTGTTAGAGAGCTGCACAACCCAAGCATCCCGGATCGGAACAAGAAAAAAGATAATTAAGGAACCCATACGTACCTGAATATAAGCAAGAGCGTAGAACTACTTGCTTTTCCGGCTGCTGGGAATTTTGAGTATCCGAAAGTTGGGTTGGTGTGAAAGATTTTTGCCTACAATAAGCAAGAAAGAGAGCGGTGCTAGAGATAACCATGGCTGTGGCCAAGACCAAACCCTGTGATATGGAAGACATGGCGAAACAAAACCTCAAAGAAGATCAAGAAAGAAAATATCAGAGCCCAAGGAAGTTCCTGTTTGTGGGTTCGAAGAGAAGTGAACAGGGAGGACTACTAAATAGAGAAAGAGAGGTTGTGTTTGTATAGTTTAATCAGAAAAAGGGAAGGGTGGGGGGGGAGTTTAGCAGATAATTAAAGAAAATGGGAAGAAAAAGGGATGTGGGAGTTGTTAAATTAAAAGGCAAGAACATCCGGATTTCTCTGGTGCTCTTTGGCATCAGAGAGGAAAGGAAAGGGAAAGGAGGAAGAATTTGGTGGTTTTGGTAGGGGTTTTGTTCTGGGGCAGTGCATGTGCAGGCCAAAACTGGGGAATCTTTTTTTTTCGGGGGGAGGACTGAGCTCTGCAGTCAACTTGGGGGGGCTTCTAGAGAGAGGAGAGGATAGGATGAGAAGGGACCCCTCCTGCCTCCTGGTCAAGATTTTGAGAGTTTAGAAAACGAGTGGGAACCGGACTCTGGCAGGTCCCCCCGTCCTATGAACAGAGGAGTCGTTTGCTCGACTCGTATTACCAAGGAAATAGGATAGCATCTTGGTCGGAGAGAGTACAATTATTCAACTAACTAGCAAGTCGCCAAGTTCCTACTTCTTTTTGTATTCTTTTGATTACTGTGTAGTGGTTCAGTCATTAATACTAAGGAAAAAAAAAAGTGTAAAACCTAACCATTTTGTGGGTCATCTGTCTGTCTAATGTGACAAAATTATATGTTTACTTGTAATATTTCAATAGAAAGGAACTGATTGACGTATTAAATTGATCGTTGGTATTAGTAAGATTTGAACTAATCTAGCACGGATTGTTTTGCTTGATTATTGTTTTTTTTTTTAATCATATATTTGCAGTATCGGTAGTTTGATTGAAGTTGCACATTAAAGTTAAAGGAAAATGCTTAATTACAATCATATGGGTTGATGTGATAAAACGAGGCTATCATTAAATACCTAAAAGAAACATTTTCTATTCCATTAAATATCAGATCTGGCTAACGTGTCTCTATAATACATAGTGATAGGGTTAATCATCATCTTTTCAGCGAGTACAGAGGGAGCAACGTATTGATGAATTTTATCTTCTAGTAATCGGTAAGAAATATTCAATATTAACACTTAGGACAATATTTGATTAAAAGAAAAATGGAAGGGGGGCAGCATTCATGGGCTAAACAAACAATACTCAAAAGCTATACTCGTCAGCATCAAAAGCACACAGCATTACCACATCTCTAAAAATCCTGACAGAAAAATAATCTCCGCAGATTATCACAAGATTAAAAAGAGAAAAGAAAAGAAAGAGTTTATTGCACAACTAACATAACAGTAAATTCTGGTGGTGCAGAAGGTTATTACTTTGATGAACCAAGAAGGAAATACCACTAAGTAGTAAGGATTGGAGGCATGTAGTCAGATTTCGCACCCAGAACACGAGCCTTGGTGTCTGGGAAGAACTCAAATCCAGGTAGCTCTGTGATTTCTCCTTCGCTGGCTACCCCAATAGGGTAACGCAGCAGGTGACCAGGCAGGTCATGCTCAAGTGTCTCCCTTGAATACAGATCCCAATATTTGTCAGCAACCTGGTTCACCTTCCTGATACACTCCTCGCTTTCTGGCTGAAGGAATGAATCATCAAGCATGCCAAGGTGCTCGTACCACAGTGCCATACGGAAACCATGGACCTGGCCGCGTGCTGGCTGCCTGGTGGCCAGATGATATGGTTGGTAGGCTCCCATTGCAATCTCAGAGTCCCTAGCACCATCCATAGATCTCTGGTTGATGTTGGCAGATCCAACGATTATATATTCATCGTCGACTGCAAAAACACATAGTTCATTTCAATGACATAATATATATCGAGGCAAAAGAAACATCACCGAAGTTGAATAAATCCTTTTTGAGTTGATTAACGTTCAAACTTTTTTTTTTTTTTAAACTAGGGTTCTAATAGCGGTGGCATATCTTACCAATCATCATTTTGGTATGTACATAGATCATGAAACGCCTGGCCTCCTGGGCTCTGATGTAATCTGAATCAGGTTCTGGTTTTTCTGAAGGCTCGTATTCTCCATGCTTTTTTACCTCCCGATTTCCAAGGCAGAAAAATGTTAAATAGTTCCGAGGATCCTCCTCAATGCCCTTGGCTTTCAGAGCCTGAATAATATCTTTATACATCATCTCCATTGTCCTCTTCTGCCAATCTAATATTGCTTGAACTGATCCACTCTCTGGGATACCCTCTGGCCACATTGGGACAACGATATAGACTCTGAACCTCTCCCCTGCTTCAATCTTACTAACAATCTTAAGTGAAAGCTCCTTTGGAATCAGATGCAGGGCACCAATATCCTCAGGCTTAATACCATCAGCACTCCAGGCAAAGGAGCTTCCAAGGAAATACTGATTTTCAATATAAATGAAATCCTTTGCACGTCTAATAGCATTAATATAAGCATCCTGAATGCTTCGGTCAATGATGTTATCCTTCCCACTAACAAGCCCAGCTCTGGCTGCATCTTCAGGTGTCTCTGGGAAGCCAAAAGCAGCTCCACCATCAATGGATCTAAACAACTGCACATTCCATGTCTCATGGTCATCCGGGAACGTAACTGGCGATGGGGTAATAAGAATATCATCAAGCTCTCTGAGCTGAATAAGTAAATCCTTACCACCCTGCTTTCTCCACCTCTGCTCAAAATTAAATAAGACATCCCAAGCAATGGGTCCTTCAAGTCGGGAATGTATATCATGCCATGGTTCCCTTGGACCACCTTTTGTGATTGAAGCACCGGTAAAATTGGGCTGATGAAAATCATCATGATGCACAGTGTCCAATGTCCTGAAAACTGAATGAAAGGCAGTGTCATATCTCCCATCACAAAGATCAAGACCCCCGACAAAGCTCACAATTCTCCTCTTCTGTGATCCTCCGGTAGGCAGCTCACTGTCCACCACCACAATCTTCTGGTGATGGGTGAACATGGCAGAGATCTGTAAATCCTGAATAATGCTCCCACCGTCATCAGGATTTCGGGGACATAAGACACAGTGCACATCAGTGTTCTGAAAATAATGTTCAGTTTCTTCATCATGGGTGGCCATCAATCCATCCCTTTTCAGTAAACCGACAGAAGTCCTGTCATCCCAAACAAGCATAAGAACCCTAACACCTTCACTTGCCTTTTTCTTAAGCAGCTCACCAAGCATGATGTCTCCTCCAGGCTTTGGCCTTCTCGAGTCCCTTACCAAGGAAATTTCAGTATAAACAGACCATCCAGTAATGTAGATCAAGTGCTTTGCATTAGAGATTGCATCAAAAATATCTTCCCAACATCTGTGGGGCTCATAATATGTCCCACCAGCAAGAGGGATTTTAGGAATAAAGTTATCTGGTACGTGAGCATCTTGGTACAGAGAAACCCTACATCCTTTTCTCTGAGAGAAGAATGTGTATGGTACTCCAGGAAATTTAGGACTTCTGATACCCCGAGACCAATTAAGGTCTTTTGCAACGTCGAAATATTGTAGCTTGACATGAATCTTAGAACCTCCATGTACAGGGTTTTTTTCCTCATCCAAGATTTCAACCCATTTATCCACTTCTTCTCCATACAATATTTCTTCAACAGGTACATATGCTCTTCCGATTAAGGTTGCCCCAATAGGATTATCATCTTTGACAGTGAATATAACATCTGAAGCCATATGGGCGCAGTAAATATGGAAAGACTCATACCACCTGGGGTTCTTATGCTCGTTTTCTATAATTCTTGTCCTGCCAACTCTAGCTTTTCCTAGATCGATAGTTGCATAGAGTTTAGTAACCCCTTTGCCAAAACCAACAGTCTCTTCAATGCCTTCCATAAGCTGCAAAATGTAATTTCACTATTAAATTACAAAATGAAAGGAAAAAATAATAATATTGACACTGTTAGTAATAGCCAAAAAATAAATGATAAATAATAAACCAATGTTTTGAAAATTGAAAATGAAATGCCAGTCTGTGAATGAGGAAAACAGCCTTCCAAATCGGAACACCTATAGTCCAGAAACAAGCATCATATTCCAGAGATAAAATAAATTGACGACAGAGACAAATGATAAAATTGGTTAGAGTGTAGTATATTAAATGCTGATGGGATCTTCATACAGTGCAGATGATGATAACAATTGCAACGGAAAGATCCTTGATAAGAGAAAGAAAAAATGAAAAGAAAATAAGAACTACGATCTTTAACAAAATCTGGGTGCCACAACAAAATCCATAAAGAAAAAAACAAAAGGAAGGGGTAGGATTTGACAGCCTATGATTAAAAGCATTGCTACAGCTCTAATTGATCGGGGCAAATCTGAGTTGATGAAAAGAAGTATTGAAGCAGATGGTCATGGACTAGAAACTACAAAATCAGTTTCTCATTCTCAAACACTGAATTTACCATCTGCTTTTCGTCTAGCATCAACCATTTGTTTCCACAATTTTTCCGTTTTGCAAGTGCATGCTTGGCATACATGTCCAATTCAAGTGAGATTTATGCGTAAGAAGTCAGAACACAAATATTCGAAGTGTACTTGGGCTGCACCCTTTAGAAGATGATTAAAAAACTTATTCAATCATCTTTAAAATGTTTCTTTTAATATTCTCTACGTCCTATGTTTATGTGTTTTTTCCAATTGACTCATATCGTTGCATCGCCGATCATCGCGATTATAAATTTTTTTTCCCCAAAGACATATCTACATTAAACCTTAACAACCCAATACTTGATTTGTTCATACACATATATACATATATGATATAACTCTAAATACCAAATAGGTATCAAAATAACTTAAATAACTAAACAAAACAAAAACATGGCTCGTCGAGAAAAAACTCAATAATACAAATCACAATGATTGACTCAGATCCTAGCTTATATATTACAAATTCTGTCGAAAAGGAGTAAAAAGAAAAATAAACATATACCTTGCGGAAGATCCTAGGGCCACCGCCACTGCGGATCTCGTCCACCTCAAAGATCGTAGCGTGAAGCGTCCCATGTAGATGAGTGTTTGCCATTTCTCACCTGCGTTCACCAGAACCCAAAATTAAAATTAAAGAGAAAGATAAGCAATCTAAAAGTAATAATAAAAATAACAAAGAAGAAAATATCAGGTATAAGCGCCAGAATAGAAGGAATGATCAGATCAGAGTGCAGAGGGACCTAAAAGTGTTGAATCCAAAAGGATACTGGAATTGGAGAGTAATATTAGTCGTAGACGGTAGATCAATCAAAGACGATGATCAATTAATTACTACTATTATGAGTCTAGAAATGAGAGAGATTAACCAACCTTGGGTTTGGGATTTGTGAGAGAGAGAGAGAGAGAGAGAGAGATCTGAGAATCCGAAAAGAGCAAGAAAATGGAGAGGATGCGATCCGCCTTTGGTTCACTGGATAATATATACAGCACACTGAGACGACGGGAACATGAGGGAGAAAGATCCACTAAAACAGGGAAAATAGCAATTAAAATAGCTCCCCGTGGAGCATCCGGGTTGGAATACGATCTGACGACAATACAATGCAATGATGATAATGGCCTTTGGATACAAAATTATAAAATAAAATAAGAAAATGGAATTGATTTTACTTTGTTAATCACTGTTCAATGTCCCGAAGATGGAGGTTAATGAACAACATTATTCGATTATCTGTTTGGGATAAGATTCCTGCACTCATTGTCTTAATTCATTTATTAAATAAATTATTTAGAAATATAAAATTATGATCTACTATTAAAACATGAACTCTTGTAAAAATTCAGCTCAATTTATATAAGATGGTATAAATCTAATAACTTATTAACTTTGTGTTCATAATTTTATAACGTTATTTTTAACTTTATAATAAAGATATTTAAAATTATAAATGAAATCATGTTTATGATATAATACAATATTTGTCATATGAAAGTACTACATATAGAAATATATTATATAAAAATAAATCTACAAACTAACGTGATTTTATGTTATCCGTTAAATCTATCTTATAATAAAAATAATTTTACAATCTAACATACTGCATTAAATCACGTCAGTTTATAAATTTACTTTTATATAATTATTTTGTGGCTAAAATCTAACTAGTTTGGATAGTAAGGTATTCTCAAATATTTTGATAATAACTCACTATTATTTATTATTTTATTATTATTTTTTACTATTATTTATTATTATTCAATATTATATCATTATTTTTTGCACAATTAATCATATAATACCTAAGAAAATCTTACTATTCAAATGCAATTATATAAACAGAGTTGACTTATAAAATTAATAATAAAATATTTTGGCGTGGTTATGGAGTTGGTTAATTCTGGGTAATTTTTTAATGCATGGTTCGCATCTATGGTCAAAATTCTGGCAAACCGTCTGGATTGTGTCCGCATCTAATTCTAAAATACACATCGATTTTATTTTAAATTGAGTTTTTTTTTTTTATATTAATATTTCTTGTTTGAACAATTCAACATCCTGATTGCAAATTCTTGCCAAAGTATGATACACTAATTTTTTAAAAGGTATAACTGACAAATGAAGAATATTTCATATATTTTACGAAAAGATTCTCTTGGTCGAATCACATTGTGTTTTTTACTCATTAATTTAGAGGTAGAAAGATAGAAAAAGGAAGACCATGATTACTTTACCACCAAAGGTATATCATATTCTCTATGGAAATTTAAGTCAATGACTAAAATAATAATAATATTATTATTATTATTATTATATTTCTCAAACTTAGATTTTATATTTAATAAAGTGTAATGATACGTACAAATCATAAATAAATAAATCTCATATATTTCTTTTATAAAAAGTAAATTTCACCGTACAGAATATAAAAAATATTTTTTTTTTTTAGTAAAATCCATCTTTTTACAAAATCATGGACAAAAGTTTTAAACTTTAAAGTTTAAACTCATTCATAAACATAAATCTTTAATAAAATTACGATGATGTTTAGATTGACATCTCATCTCATCTCATTATTATAATTTTTTAAATTTTTAATATAAAATATAATTAATTAATTAATTTTTTCAAATTTTATAAATAATAATAATATTTAAAATAATATTTTATTTAATTTATTTAAAATAAATTTAACTCTATCTCATTTCAATCCAAACGGGGTGTAGAAGTGTCCCTTCCCACGTGGTAGTTGGCTGCCAAGGGAGTGAGTGGATCAGTGGGGAACGTCAAGTTCCTTTTTCCTTATTTTTGATTGAGAGAGAGAAGATTTCCTCCGTAAATGAAGGTGAGATCTCCGACAATCACTTTTCAATCTACTACCTTTTTTATTAAAGTTCATAGGATAAGATGATATTGCAAGATTTGAAAAATAAAAATAAAAAATATATATTTTTAAAATTTTGAATCTAATTTGATCAAGAAATGGCCCGTATGATAGTTAAGACCTCGTTTGTTTTGAGATAATATTTCATCTCATCTCATCTAATCATTATAATTTTTTTAATTTTTAATACAAAATAAAATAAACAATTCAAATATTTTTAAATCTGAAAATAAAAATAATATTAAAAAATATTTTATTTAATTTTTTAATTTTAATCTCGTCTCATCTCTACAAATAAATGAACCAAATAATCTCATTTTATTTTATTTACTTTTAAATAATAATATTATTACTATTTTATTTTATTTATTTTATTTTATCTTATTTCACTATATAAACAATTCGTCTTAATCCATCTTTATATGAGTTTCATTCTCTATTGTCTTGGGCACGTGTCTATGTCTAATCAGCATTTTGATATTTGATATTTTGGCTGATCAAATAAATATGTATATTTTTATAGTTCATTCAAAAAAATACGAAAAAAAAAAGCAATTATTACAAAAACACATTTAAGATTTGATTTGATTATCTAATAAAATTAGATGAGATATTGGTTAAAAATTAAATAATATATTATTATAATATTATTTTTAATATTATTATTTTAAAATTTTAAAAAATTAAATTATTTATTATATTTTATATAAAATTTTAAAAATTATAATAATAAGATAAAATAAATTACATTAAATTTTTTAAATCCATATACCCACCTTCGTAAATTTCAATACAAAACATATCTTACAATTTAATCACAAAAAACAAAAAGAATAATGAATGAGGCTATAAAAGTTTGAATTTTACCTCTCTCTTTTTTTAATAATTATTGGTGACAAAAATCAGAGTTGCGTCGCCGCAACACGTCTCCGACTCTGTGTCAGACAGTCAGAGTGGATCAAACCCGACTTACGAGGTTGCCGACAGGAGGATCCAACGGCTACCATTGGGAGAGAAAGTTAGAAAACATCGTCTAGGCCATTGAAATTAAAAAATGATATATTTTCTATACTAATTTTTCTTTTTTAGTTTTTTATTCCAAGCAGTGACGTCAAAAGATGGGCACGTATTTTTTGAAAAAAATGGTCCTGACACGTTATCCATTTGGACTTCTGAGTTCTGACACGTATGCTTGAAGTAGATCACGTTAGCAGGCTCGGCAGAAAAAAATCTATTCATCAATTTTTTTTTTTTTTATTATTCTCTCTACATCTTCATCATCTACTAATATAATATTAAATCATAAAGTCATATTAAAATATAATAAATAATTTTTAATTATATAATATTATATTATAAAATAAAATAAAAAATGATGAAAATTTATACGATAAATAATAATTGTTTTTAAAACAATCACTATTGATCGCATGGGTTTTTTTTTTTTTCTAAGCAAGTAAATTTCATTAAAATAAAAAATAATACATGTTAGAGGGGTGAGGTTCTCCAACAAAATATCCCAAAACAACCACAGTGCATATGTGGTGAAAAAAATAAACGAGTTCTGAGACTAATTTCTTAGTTTCTACCCAAGTTCTACTAAGAGAGAACCTTCTTAAAAGATATTTTGAAGGATAAACCATTGCTAGAAGCGGTGTAAGCAGATGTACTGTAGTTGAAAGTATTGAGGTATTTGTTAGTAAGGTCCTTAGTCTATCTCACAAGATCACTAGTTAGAAAAAATAATAATCTAGATAAACAGGCAGGAGAAGGGCAGATTTGCAACAGAAGAACAGTCAACCCACACATTTGGAGTGGCATGTGAGAACCACGCATCGGTGGAATGGAGGAGGGGTCTGGCCAATCTGAAGGATTGGAGGGTGGCGAGTCTGCTGGAGCGACGCGTGTAGTCGGCCGAGCTGTTGGAGTGCGGAGGCGCGTGAAGACCATGTGTGGCAACAAACAATGCGTGAGGGCCACATGCTAACATTTTGGACATAGTTTCGCATCGTCCCAATAAAACGGAGAAAGGAAAACGTTATGGTGAGGCGCATGTCAACTGTTTGTCAAAATGCAACAAATCTAAGAAAATCCAAACCGGAAGAAAAAGACTATCATAAAGCATATTCACAAATAGTACCATAAAAGAGTATCATAAAAGTATATTCACAAAAAGACTACCATAGGCACGGTTCCTCACCATTTCCTTTTCCTTTTCCTTTTCCTCTTCTAATCACATGGGTTCCTTGATCACATACTTGTTCAAATGCATCGGAATTCGGACATACTATCATTTTTTAATAATAAATAAAGGAATAAACGAACCGCAGAAAGTCACTAAACATTGTATCTTTATCACATTGTTATTATTATTATTATTATTATTGTTATTATTATTATTATTGTAAACTTAAATTTAGACCTTCTTTATTTTTATATATAAGATGATATGAGATAAAATAAATTAAAATTAAAATTAAAAATTAAATAAAATATTATTAAAATATATTTTTTAATATTATTTTTATTTTAAAATTTAAAAAAGTTAAATTATTTATTTTATTTTGTATATAAATTTAAAAAATTATAATGATTAGATAAGATGAGACAAATTGATAAGAGTTGTAACAACAAACGATGCCTTAATGAATTAAATTTTAATCTCTACTCAAAATATTTCTCTTATGGTGCTGACAATGATATGTAATGTTATAATCAAAGCTAGCATAAATATTAAAAAGAATAAATGATAATTACAATTGTAAGTACGCAAGTGCCGTATAATCATTTTAAAAAAATGAATATATACGAAATCTACATGAAAAAAATTAATTTTTTAATAATGGACCATATTATTTTTCAAAGCAGTTATTCGGTACTTACATACTCCACGATTGCATGTAGTATTACTTATTAAAAAGTGATATTTTTATTATTTTTCTATAATAAGACTTGAAAACTTGGATTCTAGACCTGTTTGGGTGTTAAGGTAATTTCAAATCATGTAACATAGTTTCGTACGTATGTGTATACTCTCAATCCAAACACACGACTTATTTCATATGAGATAATCTTACTTTTTTTCATCCTTCATCTGAAATAAGTAATGTTCATTGCTGAGAATTTTATTATTATTTCATTATAACATGTCAACATCAACAACAAACTAATCATTAAGGAGACTCACTATTTTTTCAATTTTTAAAAATTTAAAATATATCTCAACCTACTTCATACATTCAAATACAAGTCAATGGAATCTACAAAACTCACTCAAATATCTTAATTCTATACTATTCACAGATAAACTCAGATCATTTGATATATTCTTAGCATACAAATAGAGTCTGGCCTCATTTGAACACTTCAAATATCTCAAAATATCTATAAATAATAGTGAAATGGTTTAAGTTAAGATGATTTAGGGATTGTTTGGATTGAGGGAGTCTCTCAACTCATATTGTCTCATTTCATCTAATCATTACAACTTTTTCAAACTCATACACAAAATACAATAAACAATTCAAATTTTTCAAATTTTAAAACAAAAATAATATTAAAAATAATATTTTAACAATATTTTATTAAAACTTTTAACTTTCATCTCATCTCAACTCACTATCCATGTGTTTTGGGAAATGATAGGAAAAATATTGAATAAAAATATTATAAAGTTAAAAATATTTTTATGATATAATTTTTTAATATAAGTTTTGTTACATAATATGAAAAAGTTGAATAATTTTTTGTGTTTTATTTAAAAATTTGAGAAAATTATAATTATTCGATAATAATTAGAAGAAAAAATTGAAAATTGAAAAGTATTTTATATTTAAATGACATTTGAAAAATAAAAATGATAATAGTTGAGTATTTCCAAACTAGCTTTTTAGTTTTGGATAATTCTAATGAAAAAGTGGACGAGTGTCATGGGTTGGGTAAGATTATTGATATAATTAATGTTATTGTTAAGAAATAGCTTAACCGTACCCATTTTATGAGATTTTATTTAATATTTAGTTTTTGAAAAAATAAGTGATGTGTATAACAGTGATATGGATTCAACAAATAAATTGGGAAAAAAAAATTTGATAGGAAAATTGCACTTGAGACTTATTGCAAGTAATTAAGAGTCCAGGAGTTATTATTATCTCGGGCCTTAAGGAAGGCCGAGTACAGCCATGTGATTTGGGTCAAGGCCATTGCCATGATTATTTAATCTGTGGAATATGGCATTACTCCAAATAAAAGCCCGACATCTCAAACAAAGACTCAATATAACCTGAAGTACTCCATCTTTATTGAAGATAAGCGATACTTTAAAATACAGATATTTCATAAAATCACCAACACTGCGTACGTAATTGATCTGGTAATCATTTATACTTAGAGAGTAACTCAAACAAAGACTCAATATATCCGTCCACGGCTCTGAAATACTTGTGCCTCCAGTTCTTTTTAATGATTAGGATCCCAAAGAAAGCCCACAACCCGAGTGCATACGGCACAGTTACAAATGCGTAGAAGAAGAAAGGCTGATCAATCATTTTAATTCCTTCTTTTTCATCCTTGATTTGTTGCCCTTTTGTTGCCCTTGGCAGCGGGTTTCCAAAGAGTTCCGGATTACCCTCGTAACATTGGCTTGTGAAAGTTGAGAATTGATGCTCAAATGGGATTCTTCCTGACAGATTGTTGTAAGCAACACTAAATACAGATAAAGAAGTGAGTCCAACCAATTCAGAAGGGATTCTCCCACTCAACTTGTTGTGAGAAAGATCCAAACTCTCCATGCTTGTCAAGTTTTGAAAAGAGATTGGAATGGAACCTGTTAGAGAGTTATTCGACAAGTTCAAGAACCGAAGCTGTGACAGTTCTCCCATTTCAAAAGGAATGCTACCTGTCAACTGGTTAGATGACAGGTCAATTGCGGTCATCATCAAGAGAGGGCTACCTTTGAAAGTATGTAACCTATTTTTTATGAACAAAGACAATTGAGCTACTGATGTTAGGAAAGGCATATAATCATCTCCAAATAGGTCGTAGGGAAACCGTAAATGAAGTTTTTTGGCAAAGTTATTCCAGTAAGTAAGGCTTGGAGAACTCTTGTTCCAGAAAGTAATGTTATCAAGGCAGGAGGGAATACCTCCTGAAAGACGATTGTGAGAGACGTCAAAAACTTGCAATGTTTTCATCCGACACAGTCTTCGAGGTAGGTGACCTTCCAAGTGATTTCCACTTAAAATAAGTGAAACCAAGTGAGAATGATCATACAACCACTCTTGGAATATTACCGGACAAGTCATTGTCTCTAACCTCTAGGATTATTAAAGATGGACAGTTTGATATGCTGGGAGAGATTACTCCTTCGAAGTGATTGCCACTTAGATGTAAGATCCTCAACCTTGTGATGTTCGCATCCTTTGGGAGCATTTGTCCTTGCAATTTGTTGTTTGATAAATCTAGAAACATGAGTTGCGTGCCAGTTCTAGTCAAACTCTGCGGTATTGTTCCTGAGAGCATGTTATGAGAAAGGTCCAAAAATTCGAGAGGCGGATAACCAAAGGACCAAGGAATGTTGCCTTCTAATGCATTTGAGGACATGTCAACAAGACGCAGTTGTGGATGAAGATATCCAATTTTTCCTGGAAGAGAGCCTTTCACATGATTATCAGATATGTCCAACCACTCAAGTGGTGAAGTTCCATTAGCAGAGCAGTCAAGGAAAGAAGCATCGATTTTGTTGCGACTCAAGGACAAAACTGTGATATTCATGTTGAAAAGTAGTTGACAAGGTATGCTTCCTTCTAATGAGTTGTCAGACAAGTCTAGCAAATGCAATAAATATTGGTTGGATATGAAGGCTGGGACAACGTGACCATTCTTCTTGTTGAGGCTGCAGCCTGCCAAGTACAGAAAACTTAGCTGAAAGGTGGGCACCCAGGAGGGAGACTCTGTTTCAACTTCCAACTTCTTGTTTGAAAGATCGAGGTAGTCAAGACTAGAAGCGTTGGCAAATATGGAAAATGACAACACCCCTTCTAATCGATTACCAGAAACCTTAAATTTCGTAATCTTACTCTGGTTAGAGAAAATCGAAGGTAGATGACCCTGCAAGCGATTATGCGATAGATCAAGAATTTCAAGGTTTTCAAACCTCTCAAGACAAGAGGGAATATTGCCTTCCAATGCATTATTCCCAAGGTACAACTTCCTTAGATATTTTACTCGCTTCAGTACACAAAAAGCTGCAGCGAAGTTAGTTTGACAAGTGAGTCTAGTAGTGTTCTTCGCAATATGCTTCGAAGACAAATAATTAAATAAAAAAATAAATCAGAGATAGGAGTAAATAACGAGTAAATATTTCTGCCAAGCAATTTAGAATAATTGATTTTGACTAATGTAGCAGGAAAAATAAAACAAACCGAAGACCACAAGCAGCCACCTTATTCAAATGACGAATTTTAAGCCCACAAATACAATTAGAAAATTATACTTCAAAAAAAATTTAAATAATTTTACGTGATATATTAATTTTAATCAGACATATCACATCAAATAAATATATATTCTGCAAGATGTATTTCACTCATTATATAATGAATGCGTAGCATATGGTTATGGCGAGTTAGCCAAAACCTTTTTACTCACATATGTTCAGGATGGACAAAATGGGGTTAGGGTTCTCACCTTGAAGCTCTCCTCCCATATTCATGCTGCTAAGATCAAGAACCTCCAGTTCATTGAATAATGTGAAGAAAGTCACATTCGGAGACCATGGGATTGACGGCACCTTCATGTGGTCCATGTTTAGAACGATTCTGGTAACTTTCCCATCTTTGTCACACCTGATACTATGACGTGAATGACAACAATGACTCCCGTCAAAATCGTCGAATGCTAGACCATGTGTAGAGTTTCTGATCTCCAACAGAGCTCTGTTCTGTTCTTTGCTGCATCCAGCTTCAACCCAAGCGGCCGATGGGCAAAAAGTGAGAGCTATAAACCAAAGGAAGATCACGATCATGACCTTATTTACAAAAGAAGCGTCCATTTGCGAAGAGATTGATCTTCAAAGGCAAGTAATAATGTTTTTATTTATAATATGCAACGACTATATACTGTACAATGTGAAAATGAATGGTTTTTTTGCATCTTTATCAACTAGATTGAATTAACGGGGTAATTGTCAATGTGAAATTGGCAAACTTTTCAAGCTTCATTCGGCGGAACGCGAATCACGTACAATACTGTAGTGTTGTCTACTTCAAATTGGACGAACATGATAATATCATGGGCTCCTTTACGTTCACCTTTTTTACTATATTTTCGGTCTTGCAGTGAATAACGTGCCCCGGAAAGAAACACGACATAACTCAACAGAAATAACTTGATTGGCAAATACAATTTTAGGTTCTCTATATATATAAAAGTATAAAACACAATGCTTGCTCCTCTTTATCTGCTGAGGATACTCTGTTTTTTTAGTTTATGTTCTTAATGAGACCGTACGTTTAGGTCAAGTAGATACTTTAATGTGGTTTGCTCTTTCAATTTATGCATAAATTGCCTATATGTTTGTGTATGTATAATGTAACTGTGGAATTCTTATAATGTATTTTAAAATCAATACAAACAATCATATGTTAGACTGACTAATAAACAAATGGTTATGATTTTGGAACCGAAAGCATGGGGGAATTCGAAGCGAACAGTGGTGGCTTTTAACGCATTGGCCACCTACTATTACTATTAGTTGTCTGGTTCGGGCCCATGGCCTCACTTGGGGAAGAAAAACAGGGTAATTTGTCACAGACAAACTTGAATTATGCCTTGACAGCACAGCTTGGGATGCATTTGCAGTGCTTGGCATTCAAACCATCTTTTTCTTAGTTTTCATTTATAGGTTTGGAATCAATGTTTTTCTCAAGGTGGAATTGATTTTATGCTCTTAAAAGTGTCAACTTTGTGATGATTAGGTTCTATTCTCTTGAAGCTTTGAGAAACACTGCTAAAAAGCAATTATAAACTGATGTCACTTGATGTGTTGAAATCAATTCAGTTATTTCTTTATATAAAACTGATAGAATGGCTAAGGAAGATGAAATGATCAGAGGGGGAAAAAAGATTGTTTTTAAACTTCCCAAATGTGTTTAAAAACCATAGTTTAACTTTCTCCAACCGAAATATACATGAGAGCATCATTTTGCACAAGAAAAAATAAAGCACTGTTCCACCACCCTCAAAGCCACTCGCCACATAATATGGGAAATACCATGATGTTGTCTTTGAATTTATATTGTTGTGATTTCAAATGTCTCATTTTCCACTACCCTAATTTTCAAAGAGCAATTAATTCATTAATTCATGTAATCACAGGTTTGAAAAATTCTATTTATATGTCTTTTCTGTTGATGTCTGTTGGGAGGGAGCTATCTCTAATGTTTTTAGTCAAACCTCGTGCTACATGCATGATCTAGCTAGCTAGCATTCGATCCTATAAATAAATTTTAAACAAATATTTATATAAATATATATATTTATATAAATATATATATTTATATAAATATATATATATATATATATATAAATATATATGTTCCTTGGAGTACTTGGATTATAAAATTAATGTTAAAACCAGTGATGTTCTTTTTGGTTACATATGTTGAGCACATGATACATGAAATCATAAATTGATGCATGGAAAGTATGGAATAACATGTTCTTTAAAACTCGTACACTGCATCTCTCTGTTTTAAAAGCTGCACTGGACCAGATATAGATAGTCCATTCTATTTGTAGAAGGTGCCAACCTCATATATATATAAAACCTACAGTCTATCCTTGACAAAGATTATAGTAACTTCCAACCTCCCAAAGGCTGAACACCTTCTTGCAATTAACCGAATCAAAGCCACCATAAATTATAGATCTCTAAAGAATTTGATAATTAGGTTTTGCAAATCCCAATTGCAGGAATGGCACTGAACTCATTTCAACCAGTACAACAATTGAAAACCTGAGAACTTTTAACGATGTCATGATGGAAGTGAAAAAATAAATACCACGAAATTATTCTGCTAAATTCTAGCTATCAATGCCAAATGTTGCCAACTTTATTCCCATCCATTAATTCATTAGCTTCCCTTTTTTCCTGAATCATTTTTTTTTCAGTTGTCAATCACTGGTTTAGTAATCAAATCAATCAAATTGTCATTCAAACCTTACTAGAAGGAAAAACAGTTGCAAGAGCGAAGTAGTTCCCAACTTCATTGGCCATTTTCTCTCCATTATCAGTCCCAAAGTATTCTGCACATTCATCTGCTAATGAGCTAAGAGGGAAGCTAGATGAAATTTTCATCCTTGGAGATAGGGCATGATATAATCACCACAGTAAGCTGATAAGTCCACACTTTATGCTTCAGAGTAGTCGCTTGCATTCATCCTAGAGAAGAAAAGAAGAAATGAATTTATATTTACTTAATAATTAATTAAGTGGGTCGAAATCTTCAACCCAAATGTATGTGCTACAAATTTGTCTTTGATTGACACCTAGGACAATGACAATAAATACATAAAAAAATATTAATTAAGCAAGGTTCTATGTTGAACTCTTGATTTGAGATTATATCAATTGATACGATCTCTGTCTTGTTGCCATTTAATATTTCTAGCAAGATATCTGTCATCTTTTTACCAACTTTATAGCTAGGGCTCAGCAGCTAGCTTTGCATGTTCCTGTCACAAAACCATTAAGAAACTTTATGCTCTTGGCAAAGACTTATTCCCAATACACTCAGATCAATAAGGCACACCAAAATTTATCTAAATACTTACCTACAACTTGGACTTGCCTATGCAATTCTTGCTTTTGACCACTAACTATGTTTCGCTACATAACTTATGCTTAATTACTTGAATCAGTAAAGTATAAGGTTGAAACTATAAATATCTCACTCAAATTGGTGATATACCATCTTTTGTTGGATATGTGCTAGTAATTTTAAGCTAAGATAATTTGGGTTGCAATAATAAATTTTTTAGTTTCACATGATATATGGTACTAATTTCTAAAGTCCAAATCTATCCATGTGATGATTTTTAGTCTTTAAATCTGTTTTATGGTTTGCCACGAGTTTGGACTTTGGTGTATCTTGAAATTAACTCAGTACTTGATTTTCATCAATTACTCCCCTACATTCCTAATTAATTTACCAGGTATAGTTTTTTTCCAACACCCAAGACAAAAAACTTCATGATGCTAACTCTTAAAATCACTTTATTGCTCGTTCTATAAATGCATTCCATCAAAATCTCCTAAGAGCTTCCAAAGTTCCAATTTTGATCCGTTATATTCTCCAAATACAAGCACAAGAATCACTCACATTATCAAGTGCAGCACAGTCAACAAACTATATATGATTTGTATAGAATCACACCGTAAATCATCAATGGAAACCAATTTCAAGCAACAACTCTAAAGGCTTGAGTAGCTGATGTTAATCTGATGTTATATGATTTAAAGAACCAAAGATAGTTCTTTGTAAGTTTTGAGCTTTTTGTTGACCTTGAATATTGGGTTGCTAATTTCAGTTGTTTATGTGCTTTTAAGACATATTCTCTCATGCACCTTATAACACTTAATTTTTACATGTGCATCACATAATTAATCTCTCTTTTTTTAAACAAAGATAACATTCATTCATAAATAAGTATGTGTGGTCATTACAAGCTTTCTCAGCTAAAACCAGTCTATCAAATTCCACTTTATTTTTTCTATGCCAGATCCCTCTTAAAATAGAAGCTGTTTCTTCTAAGTGTTCTTTATCTATGGTGCTGCATAACTGGTCCCATAACCCTATAAAATCTGCAAAGTTAACTTCCACTTGGCCAGCTTACCTCTTGCAATTGCCCAAATATTGATGGCAGCTATACATGTCCATAGTACATGTATAACTGTCTCTTCTTCTCAACTAGAGATTGGACAGTAAGGGTTTTTACCAACATTTCTCTTCAAATGTATATTTTAGTTCATAAGGTATCATTATTTGCCCTCCATAGGAAATGTCTTACGACATTTCCTATGGAGCATTTAAATTCCATATCTTCCCCCACCTCTCTTCATTTTTTCCTATTTTCCAGCATTCTCCCCTTTGCTTCCTTTTCCTCTCTTTAGCCAAGTAATAAGCACTTCCAACTGAGAACTTCCCAGTCTCACTGCAGTTCCAGATTAACTTATCTTCTCCCCCACCTAAGCTGATAGGTAAACTACATATCAATGCAGCCTCCTCATTACTGACATGCTCCTTCACTACATCTTCCTTCCATACCCTTAAATCTTCTCCAATAAGCTCACTTAACTCTTGCATCAGCTCCAAGTGATGTGATTGGAGATTGCATACTGTATATGTAGTTTACATAATTAACATCCGGTCATATGATATTAATGAAATAAAGGATGATAAAGGGTTTGATTTCTCTTGCCAACGGCTGTTTCTGTTTGTACCGAGGATGAATAATTTCGCTTAATGGACTGTTCAAATATTTCTTTTATTTGCCAGTTCATTTATATTCTTGTTGATCGCTTTCTTTCAATGTTTTGGGACTTTCATGTCACTTTGTTTCTCTGTGTCTATGTCATAACAAATCTTCAATCTTTACTAAGATTCCAGATCAGTTTGACTTAATTACTTCCTGCATTTAGGTAAACTGATACTTAAAAAGATTTCTAAGCAAGTTTTCAGATCAGGTGTACTGTATTTGAGGCCTTATTAAATCTTGAACTCTTGCCAAGTTGTCCCCTCAACTCAATAACAGCCACAGGTAATTGCACAATATCATAAATGACCAGTATCTTAATATGTTCTATCTGTTCCCATTTCTTAATCTTCTTACCATCCCCCCACGCCATATTAGCCCTTCTCTCAAAATCTCTTTTAGCTTCCCACACACTCCTCCATATAAATGATGGAGAACTGCCCACTTTTGCTGAAAATGCACATAATTACTTAAACAGCATTGTATCTGTAAATCTCGTCGCAAGTTATTTAGGTTCCTTCAATAACTTCCAACCATGTTTACATAATGTTTGCTAAATTAATCCTCAATGTGATAAACCCCAACCCACCACTATTTTCATCCTCCCCCAATCTGGTATGTAACTTTCAACGCATCCAGCTTCAACCCAAGCGGGTGGGCAAACAGTGAGAGCTATAAACCAAAGGAAGATGATGACCTTATTGGCAAAAGAAGCGTCCATTTGTGAAGAGATTCTTCAAAGGCAAGCTTCATTCGGTGGAATCACTTACAATACTGTAGTGATGTCTACTTCAAATTGGACGGACATGATAATATCATGGGGTCCTTACGTACGTTCACCTTTTTTACTATATTTTCGGTCTTGGGAGTGAACGACGTGCCCCGGAAAGAAAGACGACACAACTCAACATAAATAATTTGATTGGAAAATACAATTTTAGGTTTCTCTATAAATAAAGTACAAAACATAATGATTGCTTCTCTTTTATCTGCTGAGGACTCATTAAATTAGTCAAATTCAACATGATAATCCGTGGTGATCTTCACATTTTTACCTTTTACATATCTCTTTTTTTTTTTTTTTTCTTAAGTAGCTTCATTAATAAAATCAAGAGTTTAATAAAGAAAGCCTAACCTTACATCCATATATTACAAACCAAATATTTGTTAATTAGGGAGGATCTGTTCCATTATGAAAGTCTAATAAGCATGCCGGAATATTTATAAGAGATATTTTTCCAATACATTGTTGGCATGTGCCCATTGCGCAATAGAATGCATATATTCATTTTGAAATTTTATATATCTCATTCTATTATAAAAGAGGCTATCCCATGTGAATTGTAATTTGTGTTTGATGAAAAAATTACATTGGGGTTGTGTTTGATAGGCTTTTTTTTTTTTTTTTTAAATTTAATTTTAAGCGGGCAAAATTAACAAGGTTTTCATTTAGATGATTAGTACCTCACGTTTTGTTTTTCATCTTTTTCTTATTGTCTATTTTTCCATAATTAAATTTTATTCCCTCTTAAATAAAATTAAATTTTTACCTCTCTTAAAAGTACATGTATTTAATCATTTTTCTATCCATTAACATTTATAAAAATGTGGTCCAATCATAATTTTTTTTCTATGGAAAGTGAGCTGGGCTTAAGATTTTTTGTTTTTTGTTTTTAAATAGGTTGGGCTTAAGCTTTGTGTGTAAGAGTTGCTGCTACAGTAATGTAGAACCAAAAAACCAAACCATAAAGGATCATACGACAGATGGGGTTATCTGTGCTTACAAAAAAAATCTCGTCCCATGCATGTTGGAATCTGACTTCATGAATTCACTTAAGATTATACTAAACAGTATTATAGATGCAGAGATGAGAGTTTAAAAGAAAAAAAAAAAAAAAAAAAACAGACTATCAGCATATGAACTTGTACATGATCGACAAACTCAAAGCTGTGATTCTATAAAAAGTTCATTTTACCAGAAATTAAATGGTAAACGCACCGCAAACCAGTCTCTGAAATCGAAATCTACTTTTTCAGCATCCCTAGCTACCATATGATACGTTACATGATGCCGTTGAAGTCTTGGTTCAATGCATATACAAAACAATCTCTATATGATAATTGATCCTAAACATCTGCAAAGATCATGACCGAACAAAAGTAGGGATTCTTTCAGTCTTCTTGTCCATTAGAAGAAAGAAAACATCAAGAAGCAGCATTAAATAAACAAAAATTATCGCATATAAATATAATTCTTTGATAGACAGGAAAATCGTCTCCAAAATTGCTTTTAACGCTGAGGATGATAATGATCTATTGGTGTCTAAGTTTGAACTTTTGAATTGGATGGGTAGATAGGAGACAAGACTATCTTATATGGTTAAGAAAAATTGGCTAAAAGATGGTGATCAAAATTTAAAATTTTTTCATGCCATTTTGAATGCCAAAAAGCATAAAAGGGTTAGTGATATGTGCTTGACTGATGGTAATATTCTGAATAAACCTTTTGATATTCATCAAGCTGCTGTTGAGTATTTTCAAAATTCTCTGGTTCATAGTAGCAGGCGTTCTATACCCGACTTAAGTGATTTAATTTCTCATGTGATCACTGATTATGAGAACTTGTTGATGTGTAGTCCTCCTTCTCTAGCGGAAATAAATGATACTCTATTTAGTATCCCCATTGATAGTAGCCCTAGCTTGGATGGTTTTGGTTATGATTTGTTTAGAGTTTGTTGGGATCTTGTTATGGAAGACTTGTTGGAAGCTATTTCTGAGTTTTTCCAAACTCAATCTCTCCCTAGATTTTACTATGCTTCTTTTATTGTCTTAATTCATAAGGTGGATAAGCCTACTAGTTTTGATAAATTCAGGCCTATTAGTTTCTGCTCGATGATTTATAAGATTTGTGTTAAGATTACTGTGGGTCATATGTATGACGAATTTGCTTTTAAAGATGATTTCTCAGGAGAAAAGGGCGTTTATTTCTGATCATAGTATTTTTTAGAATATTAGTTTAAGCTAGGAGATGGTTCATTCTCTCCATAAAAATGCTAATGGGGGTAATGTGTTGGTTAAACTTGATATGTCTAAAGCTTATGATAGAGTTTATTGGAGTTTTCTTTTCAGTTCGTCTACGTATGGTCGCCGTGAGTAACCGAGGAGCAATTTGCTTGCCATGTCAGCCGATTTATTAAAAAAAAATGGATGAAAATTGAAGAAATAGAAAACACGACGATGAAGAAAGACAGAGCTCTGTCTTCGTGGATAGAAGAACTGGAGCTTCATCAGACATTGGTAAGATCTTTGCTTTTCTTTTTTCAATCAAATACTAATCTCAACTGCAAACTGCGCTGCGCTCCTCTCCTTCGATGGTTTTTCACACCACTACCCTCTAGTACTATTTCCTTCCCCTAAACCTTTCTTAGTTCTCTTTAAAAATACATCTCGTCTTCTCTTTCATCTCTTCCTCGCCTCTCTCTCACCCGATTCCACCACTCCTAACTCCCAGACCCATCTGATCTATTTGCGTCTGAGCTCATCACCAATTCCTAAAAGGTCAATATTTTTCTTTCCCAGATTTTTTTGTTTTCTTTAATGAAAAAGAAAGTGATTTTTGGAAGGTGGGTGAATTTGCTTCAGATCCAGTAATTCGTGGATTGCGTGAAATCCCTCGAGCTTTGTTGTCAGAAAACTAGCTTAGAGAATGATGTGAAAGCTCAGGAATCGTTCCTGCCTCGAATGCTCTACGGATTTGTAATCTGAGAATGTTTTCTTGGTGGGAAAAAGTTAAAAGTTATAATTTTTAGTATAAATTAAGGAAAAAAAAAATACTAATCTCAACTGGATCTTCGTGGGTATTTGACTTAGCTGTCTTCACCATCGTACTAGGCTTAGTTTTTCTTCGCCGTCGTACCAGGCTGAGCTTCCACTGTCTTTGTACCAGCTTCACTGAAGCCAGGAAAAACCAAAGAACATATCTGTGCATAATGGGTTCGGTTGGGTAAAAATTTTGTTTACTTCAGATTGAGGCTGAGAAATGAAAGAACTCTGACTTTTAGAAACTTAACTGAAGCCAGGAAAAACCAAAGAAATATCTGTGCATAATGGGTTCGGTTGGGTAAAAATTTTGTTTACTTCTGATTGAGGCTGAGAAAGGAAAGAACTCTGACTTTTAGAAACTTAGAAAGCCCACACTCAACCAATCTTTGAACCAAATACTCACTTTACCAACTCTAATTTTCTAGGAAAACTCATAAACTATAACATGAAGCAAATGTACAATGAACTTCCTTATAATTGGACCAGAAAAATCTGGCATATTATTCTTGGGTGATTGTTCCGGCCTCTCCTCTTTTATCAAGCTCTAATTGAATCTTATGGTTTAGAGGGGGAACACGAAGGGTAGTCTGTGTGGAGGAGGGAGGATAACGAAGGGGGGAGAAAGAGATGGGGGAGAGGCAGTCTTCGTGTGTCGTCTTGAACGAAATGATTCGTTTAGTTAGAGGGAAACGATGCGTTTCATTTTCCACCTGGGCACCGACTCCCCCGCGTTTTCCCCAGCCTACTGTATCAAGCATTTTTCTTTTCTTTTACATCTTTTGGATTCTTTTGATTTTTCTTCTCAAGCTTGTGCTCTGTTTAACTCGTGTATTTCCACGCCTTGGTACTTTATCATGATAAATGACACTTCCCTAAGGTTCTTTAAAGGCGAATGTGGCCTGTGGCAAGGTGATCGTCTTTCACCTTATTTGTTTATCCTTATGCAATATGTTCTTTCTCGTCTTCTCAATAAGTTTTTTTATAGTGGTAAAATTGGACAATTTACCCAAACCAGAGGTACTCCTTTTATTTCTCATCTTATATATGCCGATAACGTTGTTATATTTGCTAATGGTGGTAAGAGGTCAGTGATAGGATTGATGTAGGCTTTGACTCTTTATGAAGATTGGACGGGTCAAGTCATTAGTAAAGAAAAAAGTGTTATTTACTTTTCTAAATAAATTCCTGTTTCCAAAAAGAATTGTTTACTTCGCATTACATGTTTTTCAAAATAATTTTTTCGTTTTAAGTATTTGAGTGTCCCTATTGTGGTTGGTAGGCTGAAGGCCTGTGACTTTGGTGAGTTGTTAGGGAAATTTAAAAAGAAAATTGCGGATTGGAAAATGAAATTGCTCTCTGCAAGTGATAGAACAATTCTTTTGCGACATGTTTTGGCAAGTATGACCACTTATCTTCTTGTTGTTTTACACATCCCAAATATAGTGCTACTAACGTTGAATAGGCTTTTAATTTATTTCTTTTTGGGTGATTCTGAAGGGAAAGTTAAGAGGAAATTGGTGGCTTGGAAAAATATCTGTAGACCTATTGAAGAAGGAGGGTTGGTTATTCGAGATTTTAAGGACATTCAACGGGCCTTACACTTGAAATTTACTTGGCATCTCATTAAGAGTCAGTCTCTATGGGCGGATTTTTTCAAAGGTAAATATATTAAGGGTAATCATTTATCTTTTTGTCGCCTAATAAGGGTACTCAGTTTTGAAAGTCTATTTTCCAGAGTATTCCGGATGTTTTAAACAGTTCTAAGTGAGTTGTGAAATAGGGTAATATCTCTTTCTGGTATAATAATTGGGCGGAAGGAGGTCCTCTCTGTGGCCTTTACCTGGTGATTTGTTGAAGATTAAAGAGTGTCGTTTTGAAAATGAGTAGGATATTCCTCTTCTGGATAGGTTAGTGGGCCATCAAAAAGCAACTGAATTGTATCAATTCTTGGCTAGTCAGAAGGAAGGGTAGGATGTCTTAATTTGGTTGAAGGAACATGATGGCAACTTTACGACTAAAAGTGCTTGAGATTATATTAGAGTTTGGGCGCTTCCTTTACCTTGGGCTTATTGGATTTGGCACACTAACTCGCCTAAGAAAATTTCTATTATAATGTGAAAGGCTTTTAATAATTTGAGTATTGACAAAAAAAATTAAAATGGCTAGCATTCCTATGGTTTCTAAATGTAACTGTTACTCTTCAGGTCATATTGATGATCTTAATCATGTGCTTTGTACATGTGAGTTTGCTAGACAGATTTGGCGTCGGGCTGCGACTGAGTTAGGTGTGCATATAAGTATTTTTCGCACTTGGCAGGAACAAGTTAACTTTTAGTTTTGTTGCGCTGGCAAGTCCTCTCAGTTGAGGACTATTTTTGGTCTTATTCCGTCTTTTGTCTCTTGGAAGTTATGGGATAGGCATTGCAAAGCCAGGTATGAGGATAAGGTTGACTCAGTTGAATAGGTTTGGCAAGTTATTAAATTTTGGATTCGTAGAATTATGCATGAGATCATGAAAGTTTCGAGTCTCCCAAACCAAGATGTTGCTATTTAAATAGGTTTGATATCCTGTTTTTGTTACCTAAACCTAAGAAGGTTTGTGTGGTGAGGTGAAATCAGCCTCATTCGGGTTGGGTGAAGCTTAATAGTGATGGCAGTAGTTTGGGTAATCCTGGGCTGGCAGGAGTTGGAGGTGTTATTCATGATGACTGCGGTCAGTTGCATGCAGCTTCTTTGTGTTCTTAGGTCAGGGTTCTAACAATTTGGCTGAAATGAGAAACTTGCTGGAAGGGGTTCAGAGGTGCTATCAACTTGGTTTCTATCAGGTAGAGATTGAGTATGATTCTCAAATTCTTGTTAATTGGATCATTAGGGGTAATTGTAATATTTGGTACTTAGAGGATTTTTGGGACGAGTTACATGGTTACCTTGCTTGCATGGAATATAGAATATGCCATTTTTTTTGTAAAGAAAATGTTGTGATTGATTTTCTTGCCAAACAGAGTACTGGGGGTTTAAATATGGATTGGAAAGGTGATATGGACATGATTCCCAGCAAATTAAGAGGTCTTCTTTGTATGGACAAACTTGGTATTCCTTATTTGTGAATATCGTAGTATTTTTTCCTGGTAAGATGCATTTGGTTTATTGTTTCTTTTTTATTATTTGTATGTGTTAATTTTTTCTTGCAGGTGCTTTTTCTCATATCGTTTGTGCTCAGGGTTGTTTCTTGTATTTTGTTTGTCTTGATTTCTGTTTTCTATGTGAACTTCTTGGTATTTTGTATTGTAGTTGAATGTTCTTAGGTTTTTTTTTATGCCTGGGTTTGGGCCTTTATGCTTACTTGTAACCCCTAGGTGTCTTTTTGTAACCACAATTTTCCTCCACCATAAGTAAGAGCTATCAATAAAATTGGAATATCATTCTCTTTAAATATATATATATATATATATATATATATATATATATACTAGTAGAGAGCAACGTGCTAAGCACGTTTGTCTAGTTTAATAAAATTATTAATTTTAAAAAATAATATAATTTTTTTAAAAATAATATATAGATTTCAATCAATAAACAATTTCAATTTTAATAAACAATCAATAAACAATTTCATTAATTTATAATCAATACAAGCAATCAAATTACCTATACTTTAAATAAAAAAAGAAACGAATGTAACAAAATAACAAATCAAATAAAAAAATACTAAGAAAAGAAAATCTATAAAAGAATATATCAATGAGAATTCTAAAATTACTATAATATTTATCATTATTATATATAAATAAAAAATAAAATTATTATAATATATAAATAAAAAATAACATTACTATAATATTTATCATTATTATATATATATAAATAAAATCATTATAATATTTATCACTATTATATATAAATTAAAAATAAAATCATTATAATATTTATCATTATTATATAAAAAAATAAAATAAAATCATTACAATATTTATTAATATTAAAAAATCACTATAATAAAATCACTATAATATTTATTATTAAAAATAACATCACTATAATATTTATGAGATTCACACATTTTTTAACTATTTATCTAAAAGTCAATAACTTAACATACTTCACATATCTAAATAATTTAAAATACTTTCAATAGAATCTATAAACTTATTCTAATCTCTATTCGAAACTATTAGTAACCATTCTTAACCCTTCTTATATATTTTCACGATCTAAACGTAACTCTCTCCTTAAGTGTTTGATAAGCGTGGTCTTGAAAAAAATAAAGGAAAGAAAAAAAATTAAGTTAACAGTGTTGTTCTGTCCAGCAGATATATCATTCCCAAGAAAAATATTTACTACGTAAAGCTGCAGTGCAGAAAGATGACTTACGGTTTCAATCAGAGCATACAAAAAAATGATCAAGATCGGATCTTACTGTATCTTGAAGACCTAGACCAGTTGGACTACACCTCGATAATCATTTTTATTTGTCTGCACTCCGTACTCCTGCTTAAATCCTAGTGGCTAGTGCCATCAATATCTTATGTCGTCAATTTCAAAATCCCAGCCAATTTTATGATGAGATTTTATTAAGGTGATACTATATTAGTATTATTTGTTAATGGTCATGGTCAGAAATTATATATAGAATTATATAGGAGAAAGACCATGATGGCCTGCACCTTGCTTGCCGGAGATCAATATCATCATTTATTATTACTTGTAGAATTAAAATCAGTTGTATCAGGCTAAGTGATATTTATCATCAGTTGTGTCAGGCTAAGTGATTGATAAAGGACACTTTGTATGCTCGACCGCCTCTTAATGTGAGTAGGTAGTAGCTGGCTAGAATTTTGGGCCAGTTTCCTATTAATTGAGATAAGTTTTTTTTTCCCTTTTTTTTAGTAACAAAAAAAATCAAATTATAAATAAATAATAAATGTCATTAAAAAAAATATATGCTGGACCTTTCTTATGCTCATTGGGTTGAGTATGAATCTGGGGAAAAAATTTTTTTTTTTTTTAAAAGAACAATTATGAAGAACTGAATGATATTAGGAAAAACAATTATGAAGAACAATTATAGAGCAATATTAGGAAAAAATAATAATAAGAACTGAATGATATTTAAAGAGAAGCAATTAAGAAAAGAAACGACGACAAATATAGTTTCTTAAATATTGAAGCTAGCTAGCACAATTAAAGCGGGCACTATTTCATGATTTTAATGGAGATGGAAGATGAAATCATAAAATCTCTGCTCAATTAAGGCTATATATACTGCCGACAATTCAAAAACCAGATCGTCTCTGGTTCTCTCTCCCTCTTCAACCGTGGCTCTCTCTCTCTCTCTGGTTCTCCATGGCACCGAACACAACCTCTAAGCTTTGCAGTTGCCATCGATCGAGGGCCACTCGTCCACGAGGTGCGGTGCCTGTCCGTAGCTCCTCCATGAGTCAAATCACTGCTAAGGATAGTCCTGCCCAGCCACCTAAAAGTGACGCAGCGTCGTGCTCCCCAGCCCAGATCTGCCATTGTGATCAGCAAGAGCACCGAAGTCGTCTGAAAACCCCTTGCCTAATCCCTCTCTCCTCGATCTCCTCCCTCAACATGCAAATAAAAGATAAAATAACCAAAATCAGATCTTGGATCATCTTCAACAACATAGATATTTTTTCATAAAAAAAAAGTTACAACTCTGGATAGAGAGAGGGGAAAAGGGAAGACGCCCAGGGTAGTCCAGCCCAGCCACTTGAAAGCCATGCATCGTCGTGCTCCCCTGCTCAGATCCGCCGCTGTGATCTATTTTTTCATAAATCTGTAAATCACACAACTATAAAAAAAGAACTCCGGATAGAGAGAGGGGAAGAGGAAAAAAAATGAGGAATGATAAGATAACAAAAATTCATCTACAATCTTCAAACCAGTTCGACGGTATGAAAAAAAAAAAAAAAAAACTCAATGATGCAGAATACAAACTTGAAAAGAGAAGTTGCAAAGAAGAGAGATAGAGAGAAGAAGGTCACTTCGGTAAGAGAGAGAGATGGTAGCGTCCTGGAGTACAAACTTGGGCTTGCTTGGCTAGAGAATGGCCCAGACAATGAGTGCAGTCACCAGGATGATGAGGTTGAAGATGAGGGTGCCTGCACCTCAATAGAACAAGAAGCGCTCTGAACATTAAGGAAGTTGTCGGAAATTTTCACTTTATCTAGACGAACTTTCGTCCTTTAACGCGGATTTAACGAAAAAGCAGATTTAACGGAAAACAAGAATTTCCGTTTCACAACCGTTTGATAGCCACTTATATAATAGAAATAGATAATAGCAATTATCTTTTAACAAACGGTATTGCACTTTCTAAACTTCAAAAAGTGTAAATAAATAATGTTTAAAGAATGAAATGAGATGAAAATTTTGTAAATAGGAGTAAAATGGTTTGTGAATGGTAGTGAGATAGTTTGAGTTAAATATTTATTAGATTTTGAAAAATGTAAGAGAATAAGTTGAATAAAAATATTATAAAGTTAAAATATTATTAGAATATGATTTTTAATATAATTTTTATTTTGAGATTTGAAAAAATTGAATTATTTTTTATTTTTTGTTTGAAAAGTTGAAAATTTTGTAATGATTAGATTGAAAAAGTAGCAATCATTAATTTGAAAGTATTTATATTTGAATAATATTTTAAAAATAAAATTAGATGAGATGTAAATTATTTCCAAAGTCAAAACATCCCCTAAAAGATGGTACTTCTAAAAGATGGTACTTCAAAATTCTTCAAATGGTTTGATTCAATCCTGAAAAGGTAAGAGAGCTCTCTTCGCTAGCTAGCATGCACTTGCCTAAACTAGAGTTTGTTCTTCAAAAGGGGGGAAAAAAAGGGCTTTGAAATAGAACCAATAATAATCAAGACGACTTAATTAATTAGTTGTGAAATAATTAGTTAGTTCCATTGCGTAGGAAATGAGTGAGACAGCTAGATGGTGATGATTTATGAAAAATTATTTATATAATTTTAAAGTGCGTAAGTTTCGCATACTTTCTTTAAAAACATCTGACAAATATGAAACCGACCACAAGAAAAACTATACTTTTTTATAATGATAAACCCCGGCCCATTATTTTTTAAAAATGGTATGCAAAACTTACACATTCTAGAATTATATATAGCATTATTTTGAATATATAAATAGTACTTCCTTTTGTATATATGTAATGTATGTTTGGGTTTTTTTTTTAGAAATACTTTAGATGCAAAATAATTGTATAAAAATAAATTCACAAAATGACATGATTTGATGTAGAAGTAGTTAGAATGTAAAGTTACTGTTATTGTAAAAATGATATATCAAATCCTCACATGAAATCACATTATTTTATAAATTTATTTTTATATAATTTTTTTTATATATGTAGCACTTCTTTTTTTTTTTCTGTTTAATTTGTTGAATTAATAAAAAGCCAAATTAAGAAACGTAACTAGCAAAAACAACATAACCGGATCATAGTCATCCAGAAAAAGGAGAAAAAAAGGCTATATATAGTAAGTTGTAGCTTTAGCTAGGATGCAAGCATGCGTGGGCCGTCTACAGCCAGCAGTTCTGGTACCAGCTTAATTAGAAGATTCAATTCAAGTAGGAAAAAAATGACTGCTGCAATATTGTACGTACTTGAAATACTGCACCGTTTTCAATACACGAACCTATAGAATTAATGTAAGAATATATAGCTATATTTATCCAGAAGTTTCGTACCAAATTCCGTTATAATGACTTATTACAGCATGATTTTTCTTTTTTTACCGGCATGCTCGACTTAAGAGTATCACTCAACAAATTTTCTTTCATAAAGCTTGAATCTCGTTGTACGTCTACTTTATGCTCATCTATTGCTTTCGATCCTCACGGATTATGATATAAATGTTCAATAAATTCTGTAGATTAGTCTAACTAATTAAAGTCGTGTCTATAAATCATTTGTTCATGAGTTTCTTAAATTCAGACAAAAACTAATTAAACATATGGTTTTCAATTCTCAAAAATCATATAACTTAATTTTCTTGTCTTCTTGACTTGAGAATGGGAAATTTGTCCACTAATTACAAAAAAAAAAAAATACTATTAAAAATATAAGAGGAACTCATATTTTGCATTTTTAAATTATTACATTTTTTTCAATTTATGGGAACAAAAAAATCCAAGCAAACAAAATTAGATTCTTATTTTTTTCAAACGCATTTAGAAGACATGGCAAAAGTCCTTTTAGAGAGAACCTCTTACTTCTCTCTAGAAACTAATCCAAACCAGTCCGGGGTTTCCCTCCCCTATGGCCTCCTCCCAAACCCAGAACCTCTCTCTTTCCAGTTTATTTCTTTTCTAGTCTATGTTCATTTGTTTTTGTTTTTATCTCTCTTTCCAGCGACCACCACGCACCCCACCGTGGAGTTCCTAAACTGCCGATCCATCAGTTTGCTGAAGATTTCGTCAAAAAGAGCGACGCGTTATCTACAAGCACGAGTCAAAGTGTGCGCATGACCTCCACGCACCACCACATAGAGGGCTTTGCTGCTGTCACGCACGACCTTTCTGGGGTCAGCGATCTCTGTAGCTTCAAGATTGACGGTCCAGCACACTCCCAACGTGGCGCGTGTCCTTCACGTGCCACTACAGCCTCCTTGCTTAGGGTCTCAGTGTATTTCAAGTTTTTGTTTTGTTGTAGTTCTGTTTTTCAGTATTTGCTATGTATTTTCTGTTCTGTTAGTTGTGTTAGATAAAAAAAAAAAGGCTATTGGACTTGTTGTTCATAGCAAGAGAATCCATTTCCTTCTTTGGAGGATGGGTGATGGTTGTCACGCTCCTCATTTGGAGGATGGTGGGTGATTTTCCTTCTCCTCCTTAATTTGGAGACTGGGTGATAATTATCTATGTTTTTATAGAGTGTTTTATTCTCAGATAAACCGAGATTGAAATCTCATAAGGTTTTATCATTATATAGCTTATAGAAGTTAAGACAGAATTCGTCATAAAAAAATTTGTCTGTGGGAAAGCTTAAAACAAATTAGTAATTTGACTTGTAATCTGAATTTTTTTTTTATATTTATTAGTCACATTTGTAATTTTAGTTTTATTGAATGAAATCATGAAGTCTATTTACGATTAAAAAAAATAAAAAAAAGACATAGCAAAAGTTGCTTGACTTCTATCCGGAAGGATATATTTATATATGATATTCGGTATTTAATTTATTAACATATGAATTATTGATTTCCATTTTCAGTACTCATGTGTACAGTGTAAAGCATCGATCGATCTTTCAAAGATCATGATGAGAACTAACTTATAAGGCTGCCACCGTCATGAAATTGATGATTGCTCGTACAGAGTACGTACTGACGTGATCTCATGACGCCCTTTCAATTATTTAGCTTGTAATCTCCATTAGATTGTGAGCTTTTTAAACAAGCGAGACAGCAAGAATTCAGATCCACAGCCACACTTTTGGCATTGGTTCTGTAGGTGCGGTTTTGAAAGTAAGTTGAGAAGCAATGATTTGTAATGAAAGTTGAAATTAATATTTAGTTTAAAATATTATTTTTTAATATTATTATTATTTCAAAATTTGAAAAAGTTATATTGTTTATTATAATTTGTGTGAAAATTTTAAAAAATTATAATAATAAGATGAAATGAAATATTTTTTATATTCAAACAGAGTTAAGATGGAAGACAGTCAGCCATGACATTACCTAATTATTATATTGATCCGTCGATATATATATATATATATATATATATGTATAATGCTAAAAGGAAAATAATATTCGGATTGCAAAATATCATCTAGAATATTATTTATGACAAGGAGCTAATCTCATCCAACAATAATAATATCCAGCTTATATATATATAAACACTTAATTAATTGGTAGCATATATATAGAAGAATTTGCAGTCGGCTTTGAAAAATGGCTTAACAAAATTCTATAAAGATGTTATAGTGCATGCATGCCAGTACTCAAATAACAAGAAATTAAAACCGATCGATATTAATCTATATATATATATATATATTGTGATCATGAAACTCAATATATTGATCTTTCGGGTATGCATACAGAACATATTGATAATTAATAGGCAGCATATATATATATAATAATAATAATATGCAAGTGATTAATTAATTATGTTGATTCAAGATTTTCATTGTTATAGTGATATAAGTGACAAGCTAGCGTTACAGAAGCAGCCTTACATAAAAGAAAAATTTTATTTGCAGTTTTGACTGGGAAATTGCGTATACAATCTCATTAATAAATTGAGATAAAAGAGGAAAAAATATCATTTTAAAAATGATATTATTGTAATTTAAAATTTTTTTTAAACATAAGTACTACTGTATGAACTTGCATGAGCAGTCTCCAAATGGAGACTGTATAATGTAGACAACCTACATAAAATCATGTCAATATTGACATGATATGGGGGTACTACTTCATAATCTGCCATGTATATATGTATATAATATATATGTAGGTACGTATGTTGTGGCTATTATTATTTAATGTTACTATGGACCACAAAGTTAAGTCATGCTGTCAAGTGGTACTACTGCTAGCTACAGGTTATCACTTATTTAGCTTAATTTGGTTATACATTTTTTAAGCTTCGTAATTGCTTGTTTAACCCCCCCTACGCCCACATTATTATAGCACGTACGTACCCAGCTTAGCTAAAATGTACGTTATTAAATATATATATATATATGTACACGTCTTCTTCATTTTACGACAATTCTACATCGATCTCTGATCTCTCTCTCTCTCTCTCTCAGCCATTGGCTTTAACAAACATGGTACAGACAAAGAAGTTCAGGGGTGTCAGGCAGCGCCACTGGGGCTCTTGGGTCTCTGAGATCCGTCATCCATTGCTGTATTCTCTCGACTAACTCTAGCTCATGCTCTATATTTTCTCTCATAATTTTTATAATTACCATATGATCACATGCTTAATTGCTAACTTCACATGATGAGTTCTTTCTTCTTAGTAATCGGAATCGGAGAATCCTTGGATCGATATATATACTCATGATGTGAACAAGTACTACTAGTACTACGTATACATACAAATATTATAGGGTTTGATCATTCATTTCTGCGACTTAATTACATATTGACTGGATCGATTCTATAGCAAACGCGGACGTCTCTCTGGCCTTTTGTAATTTGGGCTATAGAATTAATTAGAGGGGTACTTGCGCTAATTAGAAGAACTCCACAACTGCATATTCAATCTCAAACTGATCTAATTTGATTTTGTTTAACCTAAAACTTAGTTTATATGTCAATTCCATCGTTATTGCACTATTAGTTCTCTGTGACAAAATGCATATCGATTATCGAATCTGCTTCTTTCTGCATGCATGTGATGTAGGAAAAGAAGGGTGTGGCTTGGGACATTTGAGACTGCAGAAGAGGCAGCACGAGCCTACGATGAGGCAGCCATTTTGATGAGTGGCCCTAATGCCAAAACAAATTTCCCAATCGTCGCAAATCAACTGAACATTAATGACAACTACTCTACATCCTCTTCAACTGCACTTTCTGCAATCCTAAGTGCAAAGCTACGTAAGTGCGGCAAATCTCCGTCTCCTTCACTCACTTGCCTGAGGCTTGACACAGAGAATTCCCACATTGGAGTCTGGCAAAAACGTGCAGGATCTTGTTCTGATGCGAATTGGGTGATGATGTTTGAGCTTGGAGATCATAAAAATGGACAGGTACTGACCGAGAAAAACATGCCCGCAGCAAGGACATCCGAAATGGATAATGAGGAGGAGCCGGATCAAGGTGGAGATGGGATGGATGAGGAGAAGAGAGTTGCATTGCAGATGATCGAGGAGCTCCTGAACAGAAATTGACCTACTAATTCGTAGTACTGTCAACTTCACATGGGCTGACCAAAGCACGATGTTGCTTCCATGTGCTCGGGTCATTGTCGCCATTGCTGCTTGTGTAATTCCTTAATTTGTTCAAACTAGAGGTTTGTTGAATTGAGCCCACCAATTAAGAGCGTATGTCTATCATGATCTTCCCACATATGTTGTAGTACTGGGGTTTTATTCAGCAATAATTATAAATTTAACAAGTGGGTCATGAAAATAAATTGTCTTTTCCCTTCATGATGCTGTGTTCGATCGCTTGGTCCTTTATTTATTTATTTATTTTTTTAATTTATTTATAAACAAATTCAAAATCCTCTGGCTATATGCCTTCTCGTGTTTTGTTTGTACGTAGGAACTTGTATGTGAAATTACTTTGGTCTACACACACGCACACGCACATCAGTACAACTACTCAGTACAAGATGAATCTGTATGAATTAAGATTTTGGTTTCTAAAATCAAAAAAGGTTTTATAAGGATATTGGATTCTAATTTGCTTAAGGAATTAAGCAAATTAATTAGCTATAAGGAATTAACATGTTGGATTATGCCTTTTTTTTTTTTTTTTTAACCTATGATGCAATGGAAATTCACAACGAAACTAATCTTCATGATGTACGTGCATGCACATATGTTTTGCGGCCAGTTGCAATTGCCGGCCTGAGTAATATTATATATGGAAAATAAGTTGGAAAGTACTGTAATTATATTTGTCTTTTATCCAACAAATACAGAAATATTCTAGAGAAACTGAATTTCGTAGCAAGAAATTGGAGATAGGACTGCGTTTAGATGTTGAGATGAGTTGAGTTTTTTATGAATAATAGTGAGTTAAGATGATAGAGTGAATTTTGTAATATCCACTTAAAATGAATTTAAATATATTTGTTAGATATTAAGATGAGTTTAGATGTATTTATGAAAAGTTAAAAAATATTATAAATCTCACGTATAAAGAAGTGTTCAATTAAAAAATATTATGGATCTTATGTGTAAAAATATTTTAAATTGGGATGAATTTAATAATTTAAAAAGTAAATATTTAAATATTAAATTTAATTTAAAATTAGAATAAACTGAGTTAAAGTAAGACAAGTTTAACAATAAACGGGATTCTATTTTAAGTATTGTCTCATACATATACACGGTCATAGGACACGATAGAGTAGAGTAGAGTAGTAGGATTCCTAACCACCTCGATGTCAACATTAATATTGTAAGGAATAAATGGTGGACAAAAAAAATACAATATTATATTGATCATGGAGACGAGCGGTTTTGTCATTAAGAAATATATATATATATATATATATATATATAGATTCCAAACATAAAATAAATCGTCGAACCTAATTTTTTCTAGATCGAGATCCTACAGTAGTACTACTTATTATATAATAAATGTGAGTAGTACTGTGGGATGGCGCTAATGCTATTTGTAATGGATGATCTTAATGACTATAAGTTTATAACTAGAAATCATTATGGATGCGAGACACTCATCTAAATCTCGCTAGTTTGTGATCAGCAAATACTTAAATTAATCTTGATATCTAGGACATGCGGCTTGATGAATATCTTGATATCTAGGACATGCAGCTTGATGAATTTCTAATATTAATACGCCGGCTAACATGCCAATATTATACCTAAAAGTAACACTACAAGAAAAAAGAATTTTTCTGGCGATTTTTATAGTGTTGCAAAAGGGAACGCTGCATTAGACTATTTTTTACGGCAATTTTATTACCGCTGCTAAAAACTGTTGAGAAAGCTGATTTAGTAAGTTACTTTAACTAGTTGCAGAGATATTAAGCTTTTTAGCAGCGATTTATTTCGCCGGGAAAATAAAAAAACTGTTGCAACGCTCCATTTTTAGTGCGATTGATAAGAAAATACATCTTTATTTCGTCGAACATGCAGCGAAGTAGAAATCGCTGAAATTGATCATATACAGCAATTAAGGTATGTATAAGCGTCGATTTTGAGCGTAGAAAAAACCTTTTTTTCTTGTAGTGTAATGACGAATGGGGAAAAAACATAAAGTGTATATATATATATATATATATATATGCTCACTTTTGTCATGTCGTATAATACCAACATGAAGATTTATGATTAGGAAAATACTAAGCGTCCCGCTCCTAGCTCCTGCGGAGAGCTATCGCTCGAATTTTTTTGTTTATTTTTATTTCTTGATTAAATAAGTGTTTTTTTAATGATATTGTAATTTTTTTAAAAAATATATATATTTAAAAGTATTAAAAAAATACATTTAAAAAAAATACATCAAAATAACTAACGAGAACTAAGAAAATTATACTTTCACCACTGATTAATCTTACAACTCAATGATCTTATTGTATAAATTTTTTATTTAATAATTAAAGAAATATTTTTTAATAATATTATGATTTTTTTTATTTTTTAAAAGAATATTTAAAAATATATGTAAAAATAAGATTAAAAATAAAAACAATTATACCTAACGTACCTTCCAACTATAACTGAGAGCGTGCATGTAGCACGATACTTATGATTAAGGCTTTGTTTGGATGATAAACATCTCTCAACTCATCTCAATTCATTATTATAATTTTTTTAAATCTCAACATAAAATATAATAAATAATTTAATTTTTTTAAATTTTAAAATAATAATAATATTAAAAAATAATATTTTATTATCTCAACTCAACTCAATTCAATTGATTTCAACGTTCAAACACAATTTAAGTATCACTGAAAAGAGTAAGATCAAAGAGTACTTAATTAATTAGTTGCGGCCTTCAAGTTTGAGTAATTATTTCCTCCTGACACATGCATGATTTGCTGATCTTAATAAAAAGTTAAACAAAAAAAAAAAGTAACCCATGTTTTTATTGAAATAGTAGTTAGAATTAATGGTTATTTATTTCATTGATGCCACAACCAATGATTGAAGAGCACTCGAATTCATGATGGTGCAATATGCCAGCAACAGCAGCAGCTTGCGCAATCGATCAAGCAAATATATATATTATAGAAAATTAATATTTATAATTGTGAGTATAAAAGTATCGTATATTTATTTTTATAAAAATAAATAAATATGAGATCCGCATGAAAAGAAATTAATTTTTTATGAGTGGATCTCACTCTTTTTTAAAATGACTACATGATGTTTACATATTCTATAACTATATGTAATATTATTCTATATTATATATAGTGATTTGAATGCATGGCTTAATTAGGGTAACGTACGACGTACGTATAGGGAAAAACCGCTTTGGTTTGATCTCAAATATTAATTAGTACATAACTACGTACATAGTCGATCTAACCATGACTTTGTACTTGAAAATAACATATCATCAATGCACTGTGACAAATAGTACTGTAATCCTGATCATGATCATGATGTGTTCGTTATCATACGCCCGCCCGGTCCCCATCTTTATTATAGGTATGAATTGGAGCTTTCTAGCTAGCCTTCGTTAATGGAAATCACAGATTTTGGAGTATCAGAACCCCTACGTACGTACGTGACATTTGTGTTTCTTATAAAAAGATGATCATCATGAAAGTTCCATGGATCACTTGAAGTGGTTCAGGTAGTTAGTTGGTCGATCACCGAATCACCGATCCTTCATTTCCAGTGCATGATCAGCTCTTTCATTTGCAGATTTACAGAGTACGTACGTACGTAGTACAGTAATTTATAATCAATTTTAGAGTACTCTCATTAGATTAGTTAAAAGTTAAATTTAATGAGTATTTAGCTATTAAAGAGTAAAATATGCTCACATTGAATTAGTTAAATTTCAAATATTTAGAATTTAACTACAGTGAATTTTAAAATTTTTTCTAAATTTGAAAGTTATTGTACATATATCAAATATATATTTTATTAATTATTTATTTCTCTCCCTCTTTCTTTCTATCACATATTTTATCATAATTAATATATTAATTTAACTTAGTGATATATTAATTTAATAAGAACATGATTATTAATTAACATATAATAAGTAGAATAGTAAAATACGATAAAATTAAATAAATTAATAATTAAAAAAATTAAATATTTTTGAAATTATTAATTATTCATTACCATATAATGAATAAATGTATAATCTAATGTGGAGATTTAATGTGAATAATCAAAATTAAATTCATCTTATATTATTTAATTATTATATATAAAAAAATAACTATTTTAATATGAAGATTTATGTGAATGAAATAGTCAAAAGTTAAATTTTTGTTACATTCATTAAAATTAACTTTTAATTTTAACTAATCCGATAAGAGTGGTCGAAAAAAAAAATGTCTGAAGTATATTTTTTTCCGAGATGGAATATAGCGCGCTAGTACTTCAATTGCATGCAGGATTAGTACTGCAGAACAAGTACATAATATTTCGCCTAGCTAGCTAGCTTCGATCAGGTACTAGGTTGGCTCGATCGATGGTGTCCCAAAATTAGTCACATTTATATATGTTGTCCTACCTAGCTATATCTAGGTTGGCTAGCTAGATAATGACTCATTGTAATTGGCTTTATGATAAGTAGCTAGGAGCCTTCGGGCTGGTTTGTTAATTCAAGATCATGATATATATATATATATATAATATATATAAGCCAATATATATCACTATAAGAAAAAGAAATTTTTATAATTAATTTATTATAAATAATCATTTTATTAGAATTAATTGATTGCAAATAAATAATTTTTTTATAATATTGACAAATCTTAATTTGTACGTACGTATTATTAATTAGAGCGTACTAGCTAACTAGCAAGCTAGATATATAGTGATGTTTAATTATTAGATCAGGTTGTATATATACAGATCAAGTATTAATTAATTATTAAGATCATTAGATCAATTATTATTATCTATAATGAACAGATCAACAGTGGTTAATTGCTGTAACAGCAGTAGCTCATTGTATAATTCTATATATTAAGGGGCGCTAATTAAGTACTATAATTATGCCTCTATATTATTATTAATTATTTAGTTATCGTACTGCAAGTGGGTTTTGGATTAATTATGTTAAGGAATTGGTCCTGGATATTCATGCATACTTGCGCATGCAGTAGCTCCTAGCTAGTACGTACGTACGTACTGCGCGCATGGATTTAGACATGCATACTCAAACCGAATGATCAGTTCGTGAAACTGAACTGATCTTAAGGCCGATCCATGCATGCTCGCAGTTTATATAATTAATTAGGTTCTGCAATCTGGTCCGGCCTACAAACACACTAGTAATTAGCTAATACATATCCTGTTTGAAAAACTAAAATACTTTATCATGCATGTGGCCTGCATGTTTGGATCATGAGACGTATTAAAATTACAAATACATCTTATAAAAATAAATTGACAAACTATCGAGTCAAGTGTTAATTATATTTATATTCATTAATTATATGTAACGAGTAATGCTAAACATGATATTGTCTTTGTTAGTTAGGCTGGTACGTATCTAATTGGCTAGATGTCACATTATATTAAAAGAAATTTATAACAAAATGACAATTAAAAACAAAAAAAGTAGGGTGGTTATAAGTTGGCTAATTAATTAGTACGTAGAACAAACAACTCAAAGGTGGATTAATCCATTTGTGTGATGTTTTGTCAACAATCCTCGCGAGATGGCCATCTAATTAATGTGACATCTGTAACCATGGTTAGATTTGCCTTGCGAAAATGAATGTGTGGTGGCCAAATGGCCTATCTCCTATGGCCGGGGTGGTCACAACCACTCCTATAAGCGCGACCATATGCATGCGCGCTGGTGGTCCGCGCGACAACTTAGCTATAATATGTCCCATCAGGGTTGGTTGCGAGCTAGTACTTCTACATGGGTCATGACTCTGTTCATGAGTTATGAGTGTGGTATCATGTGTCCAACAAACTCTAGATCAATTATTCATAAACAGTTTATTGTCTTGTCATGTGATTCGTACCTTCTTGTATTTTAAACTTAAATATATCAATTAAAGTTTCGTTTATTTTTATATCACATATCATATCATCTCATTTTATTTTTTCAAATCATTATAATTTTTTTAAATTTTTAATTTTTTAAAATCTCGAAACAATAATAATATTAAAAAATATATTTTAATTAAATTTTATTAAATTTCTAATTTTTATTTCAACTCATCTTATATAATGTGAAAACAAACAAGACCTAAATCTCTATTGAGAACTAGTGTAGTTAACTTCAAAATCAAATTGACTAAACGTAATTATGTTTATATGTCATACTCAAATGGAACGTGATAGGTGACATACTCAAATGGAACGTGATAGGTCTACACGTTAAAAGTAAGTTTATAATAAATTGATATATTTTAATGCGATGCATCATATCTATTTTATAATATTAATTATAAAAAAATATATATTTTATAACAAAAGTTACATTACAATTTAATACATTCTATTAAATCATATCAGTTTATAATTTTATTTTCGTAAGATTTATATGTAAATTACTAAACATTAATTTCTTGCTCAAATTATAAAATGTCAAAATTTGATAATACGAGAAATAATTTGTACTAATTTCAAATAGATAAGCTGCACGTAAACTTTTATAAAAAAATAGACCCCATATAAAAAAATGTAAAATAAACTATATTTTATGAGTAAAATCTAATTTTTTACAAAAAAAACTTAGACAAAACTTAACAATTTAAAACTTTACCTATTATTCGTACCAAGTCGGACACCACCCGTTCAAACGAATCACATTTTATTAAAACCACGTGACAGTCCAACTGGTCATCTTTGAATGAAAAACTTCCCAATCCCATGAAATAAACTTGACATGTCATCGTTCGACATTTCGCGGAAAGAAATTAGAATGAAAGTAGGAAGGGTTTAGGTCCAAATCAATAAACTCTCGAACCATCTCATCTCATCTTATAATTATAATTTTTTTAAATTATTATATAAAATATAATAAATAATTCAAATTTTTTAAATTTTAAAATAATAATAATATTAAAAAATAATATTATAATAATATTTTATTTAACTCATCTAAAACTATTTCATCTCATTTTATCATCTAAACGAGTTTTATATTTGACATCTTAAATTGGCATGAAAAGTCTGATGGGTTAGCACTCTTTAAACTACCCTTTCTCTTATCAAATTATAGTGAAACTTATCCAAATTTAACAATTAAATTGGCATGAAAGATAATCTTAATGGTTGGATCTTAACTGTGGTCATACTTGCCAACTCATTGTGGTTTGAACATTCAATACCTAAATGTTGATAATTTAGCATGCTATCATCAAAGGAAAAACCTCCCAACCGGTCAGGTGAAAACTCAGTTTTCACACCTATCCAATAAAATTTTGCCACGTATGACATATAACAAATCTTTATCTATACTCACATACATCAGATTCCTTCCTTATTTTTATCTCTTCCCCTCTTCTCTTTCTCTCTCCTAACAAGGCCAAGAAGCCATATTTCCCGAACGCAAGACACGACGTAGAGTAAACCAAGCACCGTGCATGTGCGAGGATGCCTCATCCCTCCCAGCATCATCAGCGTGAAAAACATGGGCATCATCTCCAGTAAGTTCTGATGCCCTTTTTGCATGCACAACACACACGGATCCATTAGTTGAGTGGGTACAAAAGTTACTCCTAAAAAAAATATGGAAGGACCAAAACCTGAACACAGTTGAAAAGCTTTGCATCTTTATTATCATAATCTAGAGCATAAAGGGTAGGATATGGCATGTTGAACCCGTTGACAATCACAACAAAATATAATTTTTTCTCTTCATTTAATAAAGTATGAAGGAACAAAATCGCCATATAGAATAGAGGAAGGGGGGGTTACATTTTTTTAGCCTTGCCAACTTGGCCAGCCATCCAGAAATTGACAAAGCAATAGAGAATGAGAACGATGGCCACATAGCCATACTCCTTAGCTAGGCAGCACCAAGTCCACTTGGCCCATTTTCTCTTTTGATCCAAGGCTATGACAACGATGATGGTATTGCTATTCGGTATTCACTTTCTTTGTGCGAGTATTGATAAGATCAGAATGAGAAGAGCGAGAAGAGTGTATTTTAGAGAGAAATAGAACATATTTTTGAGAGAGAGAGAGAGGGGGAAGTTGTAGCGGGGTGGGGGAGGGAGAAGGAGAGAGGAGGGGAAGAGATGGAAAATAAGGAAGAATCTAGTGCATGTGAATGCAGATGAAAATTTGTAATTATCTTACATGGCGAAATTTTATTGGCCAGTGTGAAAATTAGGTTTTTACCCGACTGACTGTGAGCTTTTCCCATCATCAAAATATCGTTTCATTAATGAAAAGTGCATAAAAGACCAGAGACTAGTATGATTTTTGCCTGTCTCTGTTACTGCAATTAGTACTTACACATGAAATTATGTGAGTTAATAAATTTATTTTTATAATTATTTTTTTATGAGTATAGCAATTCTCTATCCAATTTGTTCTATTCACTTGTAAAGAAACCTTCGGGGTGCTGTTATGTTTATTTAATTATTAAGATTACGTTTAGATATTAAGGTAATTTTAGATGATTCATAAATAATAATAAAATAATAATAAATAACTTGTAAATAATAATAAATTGTAATAATATAGTCTAAGGTGATCTCACCAAACATAGCTTAAAATAAAAATTTTAAAAAATTATATATAATATATTATATAGAGATAATGAGTATCTTTTTTATTTGTGAACATGGTACTAGGTGATACAATTCAAGTGGATGTCTTGACTCTTAACATAGTTACAGCACTTTCCTTGATGATTATCTGAATCTATTCGAATGGAATAGATGTTAATATTTAAAATTAATAACTTTTATTATCAATTGTGGACTCATGAGCAAAATTAAGGAATTCAATTTTTAAGTTTTGAGATTTGATTTACTTTAAAAAAAAAAAAAAAAAGTTTTGAGATTTGATCAAGTCGGAAATGAAATCGTATATGACACGAATCCGAGTTAACGATCGAATTAAGAAATTCAACTGAGATTTTAAGTGTTGTTACAACATATATTATTTTGTTTAATTATTATAATTTTTTTAAATTATTATATAAAATAAATTAAATATTTTAATTTTTTAAAATCTTAAAATAATAATAATATTAAAAAAATATTTTATTTAATTTCTAACTTTTAATTCGACTCATTTTATCATTCCTCTCCCGCTCTCCTGTCTCCACCAATTGAAAACCCTAATCTCTCTCTCTCAAATTTTCAATCTATTTCTTGGTTTAATTTTACAGACAGCTCGGTTACTCTACAAAACCCTAAAACACCATCTCGCCGATAGAGCGAAAAGGTTGGCAAGGACAAACTATCAGGACTTCTTCAAATTTTTAAATTTTTTAACCCTAACTCTATAATAATTCAGTTAGTGTCTTTTCCCTTTTCTTTGTAGTGTAAGATGGGTGAAGTGAAGGACAACGACTACGAGGAAGAGCTCGTCGACTTTGAAGACGATGACCCTAAGGCCCTCGACTCCGCCTCAGCTAGACCCCAAGCTGATTCGGCCAAGAAGTTAGTCTCTCTCTTTCTCTCTTCCTCTTCTTTTTGATATTTGATTTCCGATTTGTGATGTGTTTGACTGCTGAGAAAATCCTCGTATAGAAGAGAAAAAGTGAAATTAAGAGAAAAATAAAATAAAATACGAGGCTCGTGTCCTGATTTGTGTTGTAGTGGTTGTTATTATTATTATTATTATTATAACTGGCTTTATGTGTTTGGTGCTTAGTGCTTGCTTGTTCCCTGCCTGGCTAATGAGAAAACCAAGAAAAGTACGACTGTACCAGTAGGAGACAGTAAAAGCATTGTATCTGTTGTGTTCGGTTTTCAAGTCTTGTAATTAAAAGGTAGGATTTTCAAGATTTGGGCATGTTTGAAATAATTTGGTGAGGTATGTTGACATAATTGGCCTAAAAATGCTTTAAAAAGTTTTAGCTAATGTGGTATTACCTTAATCATTCATTTGGCATCAGTTCGGTGAAGTGTTTAACAAGGTCCGTCTGGCTACAGCAGCATTTTGTCCAGAAATGTTTTTCAGAGGGTTTGCATGTGTGTTTTGTGGTTACATGTTGATTTTGTGATTGTAGGTGCTTGATGGTCCAATTTTGGTGTGAAATCTCCTATTACATTGAGACAGTTTTTTACTTTCCGCATCTCGTCATTTTTTTTAAAAATATATCGAACTAATGTGTCAACTTAGTTTTCTAATCTGCTAAATATATTTTATTTTCTGGTTTAGGGGCTATGTTGGGATTCACAGTTCGGGATTCAGAGACTTCCTGTTGAAACCAGAGCTTCTTCGAGCCATTGTGGATTCGGGATTTGAACATCCATCAGAAGGCAAAGTTCTAATCTATCTTTTCATAATATCTCACCAGGGAACCTTAATATCATGCCAAATTGCTGAAATTTGGGCGAACATCTAATTGCTGTTAATTTATCTTCTTGGGTGCATTTTGCCTGCTTGTTCTTTGGGTGGCTTTTTTTTTTTTCCCAACGATCCTTACTATTGCTCTTAATTTATCTGTGATATATGATGTCTGATGGCATCCAGGCTTATTATTTCATCGATAGTGGTGACTATGTTTGTACTGGTTGTCTGACTGAAGAATTGAGATGTTCTGTTTACTTAACATGCTTGCTGCATCTTGTCCTATCTTGCATATTACGTGTGCTGACATGGTTTTTTTCTATGTACTTGATGTCTTCTTGCAGGTAATTACTACTACCATATTCATGATTTGGGCCAGAAAACTGGTTTGCTAAAGCTTTCCATTAAAAGGACCTGGACGGTCATTAATACTTACTGAGGATTCGTCTGGTGCAATTTTATTTGGTTCTTCAATAGTGCAACATGAGTGCATCCCCCAAGCTATCCTAGGAATGGATGTCATCTGTCAAGCAAAATCTGGGATGGGGAAAACTGCTGTCTTTGTTCTATCCACTCTTCAGCAGATTGAACCTGTTGCTGGTCAAGTTGCGGCTCTTGTTCTTTGCCACACAAGAGAACTAGCTTACCAGGTAGGTCAACGGATTCTTATAGTTGATAAGTGCCCCTTGGTGATGCTATGGAATCCTAAAATGATTTTTGCATGTGCATGTATCTCAATGTTGGAATTTTTAGAGAGATTTTCAGTGATGTAGTTTTACATAGTAATAATATCTTTTCTTTTTCTTATAACTTCTACAGATTTGTCATGAATTTGAGAGGTTCAGTACCTATTTGCCCGACCTCAGGGTTGCTGTCTTCTATGGTGGTGTCAATATTAAGATTCACAAGGATATGTTGAAAAATGAATGCCCTCACGTTGTTGTTGGAACACCTGGAAGAATCTTGGCTCTAGCCAGGGATAAAGATCTTGGGTTAAAGAATGTGAGGCATTTCATTCTTGATGAGTGCGATAAGATGCTAGAATCACTTGGTATGATCATCTTCTTATTCTTCTTCATCTCTTAGCCTCTTGTTTATGTATTCTGAAATCTGAATCTTTTTGCAATTATCTTGTTTCAGTTACTCTATCTATTATTTAGTTAACTGTAAATGGTTTTCCTTTTTTTGTTCTCCACATGCTTGTATCTTTTACAGACATGAGGAGAGATGTGCAGGAAATCTTCAAGATGACTCCTCATGACAAGCAAGTAATGATGTTTTCAGCAACTCTAAGTAAGGAGATTCGTCCTGTGTGCAAAAAATTTATGCAAGAGGTAGTACCATCATCTTTTCTTTGGTGGTAATAAAAATACGAAGTTTTGATATCTTTTCCCTGTAATGTGTTTGCTTTGCTGGTTATGTATCAATCGTACTGTTGTGGCTTGGTTCTTATTTTCCCTTGCCATTGGCAAGGTAATCATGTCCAGAACTTGCAGTACGGGCAATGATTTTGGTACTTCATCTCTCCTTGTTTTCACTTCTTTCTGTGGGTGCAATCCTATCCTTGACACTTTTGGCTATTTAATTTAGCGATAGCATTTGTGGACCTAAGTGAGGATATTGGTTCATTCTAATGTTACAGCCAATGGAGATATATGTTGATGATGAGACCAAGTTGACTCTTCATGGTCTTGTACAGGTATCTTCAACACATTGTTGCAATATTTCTTTCATCAGTTGACTGCGTGTTGCTCATCAACTAATGCCTGTCCTCTCTCTCTCTCTCTCTCTCTCTCTCTGCGCAGCACTACATTTTATTGAAAGAAGCAGAGAAAAACCGCAAATTGAATGATCTTCTTGATGCATTGGACTTCAATCAAGTTGTCATTTTTGTCAAAAGTGTCCACAGAGCAGCTGAGCTGAACAAGTTGCTTGAGGAGTGCAACTTCCCCTCCATCTGCATTCATTCAGGAATGGCTCAGGAGGAAAGGTTTGTAAAACCTTCCTTTGGCCCCACCATATTGAGGGGAAAAGAAAGGGGGTGGGAGGGAGGCGAATGGGCACATTGGATTTTGCCAATGTGATTATTTTATGAAAGCTGGTAGATCACTAGTGCTAACTTGTGAGAAGTAGCTAATCTGGTGGCTGGACAACATGTGGGTTAGGGACTTGTGGGAGGGAGAGAGATGCCTGATCTGTTAGCTGGTTGATGTAACTTATGAGAAGTAGCTAATCTGGTGGACACGTGGGAGAGGTTTCCAAATGGGAGCAGTGAAGAGAGAGGGTGTTTTGGGTTTTGTTTTGGTTCAGGTTAGAATCGGCGCAAGTGTAGGAGTTGAGGAGGGAAAGAAACGGTACTTATTGGGAGGGTGTTGGTCGAAACTGTATTTGGTTGGATTTTTTACACCCACCATTGATCCCCAACCCTATGTTGTCAGTATTCTCGGTCCCATCTAATGTATTCCTCCATAAATGTTATATTTCCTTGTTTATTATACTCCTTTTAGATCATAATTTTATCTAGCATTTTTTAATGATCAGATTGCTAGCATCAAAATTTTAGATAATGAAAGAGACTCTTATCTTTTTACTTGGCAGAGTATTTTTCTTGGTGGTTGATAGAAATGACCGTAAGGGATATTGAAATCTACTTTTATCTTTTTAGCTCGGTGGAGTCAGTGGTTTAGTTGGTGGTTGATTCTGTATTGATTTTCTTCAGGTTGAAACGTTACAAGAATTTCAAGGAGGGGCAATCAAGAATTCTCGTTGCAACAGACTTAGTTGGAAGGGGGATTGATATTGAGCGTGTTAACATTGTTATCAACTATGACATGCCAGATTCTGCTGATACATACCTACACAGGGTACTTTCATACTTCCAATGATCTGTGTTTTTTGGTTGGTATTGTCACTAGTTTGTAACTGAATTTGCTCCCTTCTGTCACCCGGGGTTGCCATAACTTCATCTCCACAGGTGGGAAGGGCTGGTAGGTTTGGTACCAAGGGGCTTGCAATTACATTTGTCTCATCTGCTGGCGACTCAGATGTCCTTAATCAGGCAATTTAGTCATTTCAAATTATTATCTTTTCGTTTTCCTTTCAGTTACACTTTCACGTTGATTTCAGAGTTTACCATTTTGTTTTTCAGGTTCAATCAAGGTTTGAGGTGGACATAAAGGAGCTTCCCGAGCAAATTGATACTTCATCTTATAGTAAGATAATGTTTAGCGCACAACCAAAAATACTGTTAAGATTGGATTTAAAAGAAACATTTATGTGAATAGGCTAGTTAGATTGGATGCATGTCACAAGACCATCTGCAGCTGTTATTTTGATACCTTATGTTTGGTTTCTGAATTTTCAACCTTTCTTTTGTCTGCAGTGCCATCGTGAAGGATTGGTTTTTGGGTCGAGAACAAACCTTTATGCAATAATTTAAGACGATGACCGTGGCGATGGCTTTTAGCGGCCAGTTTTAGTGATTTATAATGTAGACCATTGATATTCAGCGAAGGATTATTCGGATTATAATTTCTCCCCCCTTGATCTGGAACTTGTTTCTATTTTGTGCTCTCAGTACTGATTTATTAGATGTTCAACTTCTTTTTGTTTTTGTTCTTTTATCTTTTATACCTCGTGTTTGAGTAGATACAGTGATTGTATAATTGTAGTCACTTTTTTTGTTGGATGTAACAAAATTGTAATATTGTTCAATAGTATTATTATTTGTGGTGTTATTCTATTTTTATTGTCAGTCAGTCATATATATTTTATACAAGACTATGAAGTATCTCAAAGAATGATGAAGATTATCACTTACTAGTATGTAAACTAATCATGTCAACTCGTATGTACATCATCATTTGATCTTCGTTTCTGTTCCAGATGCATGCTAGTAATTAAACCGTTCTTTCTGTTTATGGTTTTTCCTTTTGAGCTTATTTATTGAAGAGAAGTGACAACTTTATTTTCTAATCGTAGAGTCGTCGAAAATTGTTTCTGGCTTATTTGAGATGATTTGAGTTGAGTTGAGTTGTGGATAATAATATTTTATAGATTTTATTGAAATGGATTTAACTTTTTAGATTGAGATGGGTTTAATTTTTTTGATTAAAATATATAAAATAAATTGAGATGAGTTTAATTTTTTTTAAATAATTGATCTTATTAATAATTAATTTAAAATGAATTGAATTTCATTAACATTTAAACACAACTTAAAAGTTGGCTGAATGAATTGGGAATTTGGGAGCAGGGGTGTGGGTGTGGGGACAGGTTGACTGTTGATGCATGGATTTGGAGTCGTTTTATTTCTTATATTTTATATTGTGTAATGTTTAAATATTATATAATTATTTAATAAAAATATGATATATTATTAAAAAATTAATTTATTTTTCTGTAAATCCGTATTTATTTATTTTTTTTCAAGTGATTGGATGATACTAGTACAGTTACGACTATCATTAAAGAAAAGTATTGTAACAGTCATTTCTCTTTTATATTTTATTATATTTTTATAAATAAATTGGCTGACTCGGCAGCTTCCTGACGTGGCAGCTGCTCATATGTCTGCCGCATCATCGGATTGATAGTGCCAAAATCAGCAATCTTCGAAAATAAAAGAGAACGAAGAAGCCAGAAGTAGCCATTCGAAGAAGCAGCGGTCAAGTAACTCTCCGGGCTAAAGAAAAGAAGAAGAGAAGAGTGAATACGTGAGAGAGTCGTTGTGGTGTAAGTGATCAGAGAGAGAGAGAGAAGGGAAATGGGGTGGATAGGTGAGACGATGGACTCTATCAAATCCCTTCAGATCCACCAGGTCCTTACCCAGGCGATCAGTCTTGGTTCTCTCCCTTCTCTCTTTTTCTCCCCCTCTACACCCATATCTATACGTATTTCTGTAGCTATACGTCCTTCTATACCTTTATTTAAAAAAATATGTGCTTCAAATCGTGTTGCATGAGGAACTTATTTGACTTATTGACTATGCTCTGTTGAGGTGCTAAGAAATGTGGGAATAAATTAAAAATTGAAGCTTTGAATGATGTGTACTGTGTCTATACATTAATTTATTGAGTTTCTTTTCTTTAGCCGTTTGAAGCACGTCTAGGTGTATTACGTCTGATAATTCATACTTGGAAAATAAAGTCACGGGCTTGGTCCGCTTTTTGAATGTTAACTCAAAAAAACGCTAAATAAAATAAGGAAAAGCAGAAGAATAGGAAGAGAGACAGCGTACTGGTTTTATATTTTGCATGATATATGTAGCTTTTAGATTTTTTTTTTTTTATCAGTAATGTTAAGCTTTTATATTACAGAAAATATATATTGCAGTAAGTTAATGGGTGCCGATCGAGTTAGTTTTTGAACTATGTGCAAAGGCAATATAAAATGATTACCTCGTTCAATTTTTGGTAGTTCTAAGCATTTTCCTCATTATTTCATTGCTTTCCCAGAACGAAATACAGCGTCATGGCGTCAATGTTGTTTACTAACCTCTCTGCATAAAATTCCTTGACATAATTGTTATGCTTTTGCACCGGGCATGATGGTTACTTCTGCTCTAATAATTTGGAAGGCATTGATGTGTATTACTGGCAGTGAGTCCCCTGTTGTTGTTGTAATTTCTAAAAGCATGGAACCTGGCTTCAAGAGGGTAAGGCTGTGTTTGGGTGACCAAGTGTCCTCAACACTTTTTAAGTATTCTCGTACTTTTGAAAATACTTCACATACCAAATAACTTAAAATACTCTCAATGGGACCCACAAACTCACTTCAATCTCTACTCATAACTATTCACAAATATTCTATAATACTTATCACTATTATATATAAATAAAAAATAAAATCACTATAATATTTATAACTATTAAATATAAATAAAAAAATCGTTATAATATATAAATAAATAAAATCACTATAATATATAAATAAAAAATAAAATCACTATAATATATAAATAAAAAATAAAATCACTATATATATAAATAAAAAATAATCATATATATATAATAAATAAAATCACTATAATATTTATCACTATTAAATATAAATAAAAAAATAAAATCATTATAATATATAAATAAATAAATAAAATCACTATAATATATAAATAATAAATAAAATCACTATAATATTTATCACTATTAAATATAAAAAAAATCATTATAATATATAAATAAATAAAAATCACTATAATATATAAATAAAAAATATTTATCACTATTATATATAAATAAAAAATAAAATCGCTATAATATATAAATAAAAAATAAAATCACTATAATATATAAATAATAAATAAAATTACTATAATATTTATCACTATTAAATATAAATAAAAATAAAATCATTATAATATATAAATAAAAAATAAAATCACTATAATATATAAATAAAAAATAAAATCACTATTATATATAAATAAAAAATAAACTACTATAATATTTATCACTATTATATATAAATTAAAAATAAAATCACTATAATTTATAAATAAAAAATAACATTACTATAATATTTATAACTATTATATATATATAAATAAAATCATTATAATATTTATCACAATTATATATAAATTAAAAATAAAATCATTATACTATTTATCATTATTATATATAAAAGTAAAATAAAATCACTACAATATTTATTAATATTAAAAAATCACTATAATAAAATCATTATAATATTTATTACTAAAAATAAAATTACTATAATATTTATGGGACCCACACATTTATCAACTACTTACTCAAAAGTCAACAACTCAACATACTTCACACATCCAAACAACTTAAAATACTCTCAATGGGATCCACAAACTCACTCCAATCTCTACTCATAACTATTCACAAACATTCTCAACACTTCTCAACACTTTTCAACACCCAAACGTACCCTAAGTGAATCGAATGTGTGGAGGTTTCAATTATTTTTATCGAAGTATGGTATTTATCGAGTAGTTTTGGTGTGTCTTGGAATCTAGAACTTTACTTTTTTTTTTCGTAAAACTACTTCGGCAAGAATTGCGTAAGACCTTATACTATTATTAAAGAAGGAAGAGAAGAAAAATCTCTTCTATTCTCATTTCTCATTTCTTTTTTCAAAATTTACAAGGGGTAGTGATTGGTTCTTTCTTTAGCAAAGTATATTCTCATAAAATTGTTTTCTATGATGAGAAGGCAATGGGGGAGAAAGCCATTGCATATATGCATGCAATGTACCATATTAAACGTATCTATTAACATGTTCAATCCTGTTCTTGGCTTCTTGTGTTGCTTAACAAACTATAACCTCATGCAGGGAGATATATTGTTCTTACACATGAGCAAAGATCCTATTCGTGCAGGGGAGATTGTTGTTTTCAATGTTGATGTAAGTTTGTTTTAAAATTTTTGCCTTTATTTTGCATACTTTAGTGCATTATGATTTTTGCTTTGTTTGTACAGTGTTGATAGGGTTCTAGTAGTGAGCACACTGGGTTGGAACCGTCTCCATTTTTTTATTAGTAAATAAGGGTTTTATTGATAATAGGCGAAGCCAAGTACATGAGAGTCTGAGACATATACAAGAGCCACACCTAGGCATGACTGTCTAAAAATACAAGAAAATCTTGTATGTTCATGCCATTAAAGCCTATTACAATTGAGCAATGGAATAAAGTGCGTAGAAAAAGAGTTTAAACCTCATCCATTATCCATTCAAGATCCTCAAAGCTCTGACCGCCCCTCTCTATCCATATGCACCACCATGGGCAGGTCGGTATCATCTTCCACATAGTTGCAATTTGAGAATTACCCCGGATCCCTTGCTAATTGGCCAAAATTCAACAACCCTTCTTGGAATTACCCAAATGAGTCCCACTCTCACAAATATATCGTTCCATAAACTCATGGCTACATCGCAATGCAATAATAGATGATCCATAGACTCGCCACTTTTCTTACACATGTAGCACTAACCCAATACAATGAAGCAGCGTTTCCTTAGATTATCTTAGATGAGAATCTTCCCTAATGAAGCTTTTAAGGGGGCTTTAGTTTTCCATATGTTCTTCCATGAGAATGTTCTTGTAGAGTGTGTCATAAAAGACTTATAGTACAACTGTACAGTAAATCTCCCCTTCTTGGAAGGTGACCATATCATCTTATCCGCTCCTCCAGACATTCTACAAGTGTGTAAAAGATTGAAGAAATCTGTAAATATGTTAATTTCCCAATCTTGGGCAACTCTAAGGAAAATGATGTTCCATTGGGGTGAGCCACTAGAGAGATCCATAAGCTCTGCTACTGAGGCTGCCTTTCTTTGTGCAATGCTGTATAGTATTGGGTAGGCTTCTTTGAGGATTCGATCTCCACACCATATGTCATTCCAGAATTTAATTCTAGAACATTCCCAACTACAAAACGTGTTGATCGATGGAGATTGGTCCAGCCTCTTCTTATGTGTTTCTAAAGCCCCACCCCATGTGGTCCATTCACCTCATTCGAGCACCATCCTCCCCACAATCCACCATATTTGAAATTTATGATCACCCTCCATAAAACTCCCATTTCTTTGTGATATCTCCATAACCATTTACCCAATAAACCTTGTTGAAAACCAACAAATTCCGAATTCCCAACCCGCCTTCGTGTATAGGGTTACAAACCATAACCCAATTCAAATTTCACCAAATGAAACTTGAATTCTTCATCTATTCCCCCCATAGGAAATCTCTTTGCAATTTCTCTAACCGGTGAGCCACCTTGCATGGTACTGGAAATAAGGATAAGAAGTAAGTAGGCAGGTTGTAGAGAGTACTTTTGATCAATGTAACTCTACCACCTTTGGACAGATAAAGCCTCTTCCAACTCGCTAGTTTGCGCTCCATTTTTTCCAACATCCAATCCCAAATAGATTGTGACTAAAAGGAGGCGCCCAATTTTAAACCAACACCCCGTCTCCATTTTTAATCCACAGAACATGGAGGACTAGAGCATAATTGCTTCATTTAGGAAGTGAATAGTTACGGTGCTATTGGGTTATCATTTGGTGTCTGCATAGTCATGTTGATCACCGTATAGGCATCCAATACATAAAAGGATCAGATAGAGCAGCTGAAGGGGTATGCCTTTTCTCCAACTGAGAAGAAATCATGTAACTAATGATATTACTATAAAATGAAGCTAACTTTAAAGCATCCCCTGGGCAATTTTTGTAAGATATGGTGTTATATGGTTGGGACTGGGTGCTAGCAGAAGAACTTCTTAAGTTTTGATCAATTTTTACTCGTATTGATTTTTATCAGGCATGTCTTACCTGAGTTATGGGCATCTTTTGAGTATAAATTAAAGAACTGCTTCTTGTTGAGCCATATGCCTGCTCAACGAATAAATTATATATTTTTGCACAGGAGCTGGGAGATTCCCTTTGACGGCGAGTGGCATTTGCTTTTATACTCTTTCTTGGCCAGATAAAGCACTATTTAGTTTTCATGCATTATAGTTGGTTCATTATGTAAGTACCAACTTCGACCTGCAAAATTTCAGGTTTGCAAGCCAATTAAATATTTATTTATATGAAGATAATATTGCTCTCCTATTTTGCAGTGTTTTAGCATGCATGGGTGTCTATGTAACTTTTTTTTTGTTCTTGAGATGTGATGCTTTCTCTCTCCTTCTCTCCCTCTTTCGTCTCTGTGATAATATATAATTTTCCTGTTTCATTTATATAATTTTTCAGGGTCGCGACATTCCAATTGTCCATCGTGTAATTAAGGTAAACACTTTATGCAGACCTTATATGATTGATTTCGATGAAATACTGTGCTTAAATGTTATTATAATGCTCAATGAGATCTCCATCTTAGTGTACTCTTATCGAGTATAAGTAGACTTAAAGTTGGTCTCTACCATGTTCAACTATTGACTTGTAAGTATATTAGATCCTGTGTATTCAAAATTAGCCAACAGAAGTGCGCAATTGGATGCTTTAATTCATCTGTCGACACCTGACCCATATAGATGATGGTGCTTAGCGGCATGTAATGTTCTGCTTAATTTGGTAAAAATATTGGGCTATATCAATGTATGAAAATATGAGATGTTTTGATCTGCATTCTTGGTATAGGGTAACCCATAGAATGTTTGCTGTTGCTCATAGTGTTGACTCTGTAGTTCTTGTTCCCTGTAAAATGTTTTTTGTTACCACCACTAGCCCTCAGTTCAAATGAAGACAACCCCATTTTTTTTTCTCCTATTAATTTTGACTGACTTGGTAACTTATCTCGGTTATTGAAAAACTCTCCTCATCCCAACCCCTTTTTTTCTCCTATTAATTTTGACTGACTTGGTAACTTATCTCGGTTATTGAAAAACTCTCCTCATCCCAACCCCTTTTTTTCTCGTTTAGCAGATGCTCAATTCAACTTAACTAAGCCTTAATTCCAATTTACTTGGGTTGGTATATGGGTTCATTTTTTTTGGTAAGTAACTATATTTTCCTAACTGGACCTAATTTCTTAAATAATTGGGTTTGGGAGATAGTTGGAAGGAAGCCAAATTGACTGGGGTTGGTATGTGGAGTCAGTTTGTGGTAAGTTAACTCTGTCCTTGTATAGCACAGTCACTTAAGTACAGTGCTGTTTGTTCTGAAGACCCAGTCTTCTCTTTATGCAGCTGCATGCCTGTCGTTTGTTACTCCAATATGACTGATACCCATTATCTATAAATGGCTTGAGGATCTCTAGAAATTTATCATCGACAGCATTACAAACATCCAAAGTTTAATTATTGTAACTTTAATGCTCCAAACATACCTATCCAAAAAAAGCCATAATGCACCAAACAAATGATACATAGTCTGTGGCATTATAATTGCTTATGAAAATAGTTTTAAAAAGATTTCTTGCCAGGAGATTTTGGGATTGTGAAACAAGATATGTTGCATGACAGGAGAAAACTGGACTGCAATTAATTTCTAAGATTGCAATTGAGACATTTTTTTTGGCATTCAGGCAGAAAGAACTGGTGGGAGTTAACTGAAAGTGACATTTTGCACATTCCATTGTTACTGAGCTTTTGCCTTTTCTTTAGTGAGATGAATTAGTTATGATCAGTGTTGTTTAGTGAGTCTAAATCGTTGATTGTTCTTACAGGTCCATGAAAGGCAAGATACTGGCGAGGTTGATGTCCTTACAAAAGGTGCCAGATTTTGGAATATTAAACAATTTTGTTTGGAATTTAGTGAGCTGGTCCATATAATCTCCCAGGGTCTTAGAATGGGGGTTACATGTGGAGGTGGTCTTGTGTCATTGTCCATGGGTTTTTCATAGCACATAATTCATACTCTCTCTCTCTCTCTCTGTGTGTGTACTTGAACACGTTAATTATATTATAACATTGCCTGGTGTATTTTTTGTGAATCATCTGCCATAATGCTAATGTTCTTCCATTGTTATAAATTATTGTCCATCTCAGGGGATAATAATGATGATGACGACAGGGTTTTGTATGCTCATCGCCAGCTCTGGCTTCAACAACACCATATAATGGGCAGAGCTGTAGGGTAAAAACTCTGGCAATACTCTTCATCTTTTGAATGTTTTTGGCTTATACTTGCACCATGTTAGCGTGGAGAGCTATGCAGTGTTGCCATGTACACCATGTGATGCATGAAGTCATTGTAATGCACCAGCACGCATATACACACCACCATCCTCCCAAGACGGGGTATATTTCTAGGGCAATTTGGATGTATCATGGTTCTGAAATTATCATTTAGGCCTCGTTTGGGAACCCATCTCAACCTATCTCATCTCATCTCATCTCCTTCCCAAACATCACTCAAACACAAACACGTTTCAATTTCAAATCTTAAACTTTTTCATCTAATCATTACCTAACCATTACAATATTTCCAAACTTCTAAATAAAATACAAAAAGCAATACAACATTTTCAAATCTAAAAATAAAAATAATATTAAAAAATAATATTCTGACAATATTTTAACTTTATAATATCTTTATTCAACTTTTTCTCTCTCATTTTTCAAAACTCAATAAAATATCTTGATAAAATAGCATGCTGAAAGGGTGAATCCAAAAAAACAAAAGAGAGCATGCACCTTTTTTTCCCTCAAATTTGAAAAATAGATCTACATACTACTTAGATTACATTTATGTTGCTGGCAGGTTCCTACCTTATGTTGGCTGGGTGACGATTATCATGACTGAAAAGCCAATTATCAAGGTTTGATTTAAACCCTTTTTGCTTAGTTTTGGTAATTTCCATTTATCTGTAACTGTGGATTTATATATATATATATATATATATATATATATATATATATATATATTAGTTGAAAATAGCATCTGAGCAAATTTGGTTGGCAACTGTTTGTCCTTAGTATCGATAAAATAGTAGAGTTCAACCTTAGAATCCCAAAACTGAGTCCAAAGTTTTGATTTTTATTCTTCGCATGAAGTGTCATAATTGGTTAAATCTTTAGAATCCCAAAACCGTGAAGCTATTGAGTTTTGTATGGGAAGCCATATGTCATTTCTCTCTTGCAGTATATTCTTATTGGTGCATTGGGGTTGCTCATTACAACATCGAAAGATTGAAGAATGAAGCAATTTCAAGTCGTGGTTGATCTCCAATCAAAACTGTTTAGCGGCTGCTATCCTCTTCATGAATGTCCCTTGTATGTTGGATGAGTTTTAATTAATGATTAAGTAAAACCAGAATAGTTGTTAAGAGTGAGTGTTTTGCCCTTTCTCTCAAAACTTTACCCAAAACGTTGCACTTGGGATAATCTGTTTATGGCGGCAGGATAAGGATACAATACCTTTGCTACTTTTGAAGGGATAGGTACTGAAGAAAGCCTTATGGATATGACAATTTAGGAAATTTATTTGTAAATCTCGAACCATAGTACTTTTATTCATTCCATCAAATAGTGTTATGCCATTAAACTTGCGTCTATAAACACTAATTTTTATCGAGACACGACATAATCTGAAATCTCTGGAACTACTTAATTACTCAACAATTTAGGTGGAGAAAGAGCCAAGGAGGAGAATGAAAAATCAAATTGGGTTGAGTCTACGTGAGGAAATGGGGTTGATAGGTGAGAGAAAAGGGGCATCCAGACTTTGTCGCTAGCGGTTCCAACCTCTTTCCATCCCACCAAATGGTAAAGAGACTATTACTAAAGGTCAAGTAAGCTTGGGTGTCTGCGTGAGCATTCTCTCGTCAACAGAACAGCATCGCAGAAACAGCCCCCAACTCTCTCATGTCTAAAACCCTTCTCGCATTAAACCCCTTCACAGACCCCAACCCAAACCCATTTCTTCTTCTTCTTCTTCTTCTTCTCCACTTCCCTTAAGGCCCTACGTCAAACTAGTTCAAGACTCTGTCCAAATCCTCAAAAACCATGAACAATGGGAGAAGTCCCTCGAAATCCATTTCGCCGAATCCCAAGTCCTTGTTTCGGACATTGCCCATCACGTTTTAGACAGAATACACGACGTAGAACTGGGTTTGAAGTTTAGCGAGGTTTAAAGTGTTTTCGGAAATTGAATTAGTGTTGAAGAGTATGAACCTTAATGAACTAAAGCTGACCCCTGAAGCATTAAGTGCTGTAATTCGCGCGTATGCGGATTCTGGATTGGTAGATAAGGCTCTTGAATTTTATTTTATGGCGGGTGAAATGCATGAATGTGTTCCGAGTGTTTACGCATGTAATTCATTGCTTGATGTTCTTGTGAAGCATCAGAGAACTGAAATCGCATGTCGGGTGTATGATGAAATGCTTAAGAACTCTTGTGTGGATAATTATAGCACTTGTATCATGATTAGGTGTTTGTGTGAGGAAGGGAAGACCAATGAAGGTAAGTAGTTGATTGAAAATATTTACCTTCATTGGTCTTCCCTTCCTCACACAAGAAGATTGCAGGATGGAAGATGAAGATTCTCTCTGCTGGTGGTAGAACTATTCTGCTGCGTCATGTTTTATCTAGCATGGCCACCCACCTGTTGGCGGTTTTAGATGTCCCTAAAGTGGTGATACGTAGCCTGAATAAACTCATAAGCTCTTTCTTTTGGGGTGAATCGGGAGGCAAGAGTAGGAGGAAATGGATTTCTTGGAAACACATATGTACGCCTACGGACGAAGGTGGTTTGGGTATTAGGGACTTTGGGGATGTTCAGAGAGCCTTACACATGAAACTTGCCTGGAATCTTATTAAGGGCAACTCTCTTTGGGCGGAATTTTTTAGAGGTAAATATGTTAAAGGAAATCACTTATCCCTCCTTGAGCCTACTAAAGGGACCCGCTTTTGGAAATCTATTGTCCGTAGTATTCCGGAGGTGATGAATAGCTCCAAATGGATTGTGAAGGAAGGTAATATCTCCTTTTGGTATGACAATTGGGACAACGAAGGCCCTCTCTATGCTCAATTTCCTGTGACTGAACAACCTTTGATTAAGATAAATGAGTGCCGTATTGAGAATGGGTGGGATATTTCTCTTCTGAACAGATTAGTGGGCCATCAGAAAGCCAATGATCTGTATGAGTTTTTTGCTAGACAGGAGGGTGAAGATGTGCTTGTTTGGTTGAAGGATAATGAAGGCAATTTTACTACTAAGAGTGCCTGGGACTGTATAAGGGTTCGGGCGCCCCCTTTACCCTGGGCTCAGTGGATATGGCATACTAATCTTCCCAAGAAGATTTCTATCATGATGTGGAAGGCTACTAATAACTGCCTCAGTGTTGACAAGAATATTAGTATGGTGGGTGTTTCAATGGCCTCTAAATGTAATTGCTGTCAAAAGGGTCATACTGAGGACCTGAACCATGTGCTCTGCACGAGAGATTTCGCTAGACACATTTGGCGTCTAGCGGCCACTCATCTAGGGGTTCATATGGCCCCTTTCTACACTTGGAAGGATCAAACTAATTTTTGGTTTCGTCGTGCGGGTAAGTCTTCACAGGTTAGAACCATATTTGGCCTTCTGCCCTCCATTATTTCCTGGAAACTTTGGGAGAGGCGCTGTAAAGCCCGATATGAAGATAAGGCTCACTCAAAAGAGTCGGTTTGGCACGCTATTAAAATTTGGCTCCAGCGCATCATGGACCAGATCATGAAAGTGAGTTCTCTTTCCGCCCAGGACATGAATATTTTGCATAGACTGGAAATTCCAGTCTTGTTCCCTAAGCCCAAGAGGGTCCGGGTGGTAAAATGGCACCGGCCCCCTCGGGGCTGGGTAAAACTCAATACCGATGGAAGTAGTTTCGGGAACCCTGGAACCTCTGGTGCTGGGGGTGTTATTCGGGATGAGGATGGTAGATTACTTCTGGCTTACTCTGTTCCATTGGGTTTAGGTACCAATAATTTTGCAGAACTCAGCAGCTTATTGGAAGGTGTTCGCAGATGTCACGCGCTTGGATTTTATCGTGTTCAAATAGAGACTGACTCCCAACTGGTGGTCAATTGGATTGTTAAGAATAAGTGCCCCATTTGGTATTTAGAAGACTTTTGGGAAGATTTACAAGGACATCTTAATAGCCTGGAGTATACAGTAACACACATTTTTCGTGAAGGCAATGTCGTGGCTGACTTTCTAGCTAAGTGTGGGGCTGAAGGTTTGAACTCTGATTGGTCTGATATTCACATGTTGCCTAGCCTGTTAAGGGGTCTTCTCCGCATGGACAAATTGGGTATGCCCTACCTGAGGATATCATGAGCCTCTTGCCAGGTTTGTTTTGTGTTTTTTGCTTGTCTAATTTTGATATCTTGGTATTTGCGTCTCTTTGTTCTTGTTTTCTTGGTTTTTTGCAGGTTTCCCTCTTTGGCTTTCTCGGAAGTAGGTTATATATATTTCTTTAGGCTTGTACTCTATATAGTTACACTTGTTTTGATGCTTGGGTACTCTTTTTCTAGATTTAGGTTTTTGTACCTCCCAGGTGTCGTGATTGTAACCACGGTTTTCCTCCTCCAAAAGTGAGGGCAATCAATAAAATTGGGGCTCCGTCCTCTTTTTTTTTTTTTTTAAAAAAAAAAAAAAAAAAAAGTAGTTGATTGAAAATATGTTGGGGGAGGATTGTGTCCCGAATGTAGTGTTTTACTATACACTCATCGACGGTTATTGCAAGAGAGGTGATGTTGAGAGTGCTAGCAGGCTTTTCAAGGAGTTGTGAAGGGATTTTTGCCTACATCGGAGACTTATGGGGCTATAATATATGGGTTTTGCAAAGAAGGGAACTTTGTGGTGATTGATTGACTTTTGGCGGAAATGAAAGACGGGTTTAAATGTTAATGTTCAAGTTTATATATAATCGATGCTCAAAATAAGCATCACCATACAGTTGAAGCGGTGATGATGATGGGGAGAATGATTGAGAGTGGTTGTGAGCTGGATATTATAACCTACAATACGTTGATAAATGGTTCATGTAGGGAGGGGAAGGTTAAGGAAGCTGAAAAACTTCTGGAGCAGGCATTGCAAAGGGGATCAAAGCCGAACAAGTTTACTTATACTCCTCTTATAAATGGCTATTGCAGACAAGGGGAATACTTAAGGGCCACAGATTTTCTTATTAAGATGATGGAAGAAGGGACAAACCCAATTTGGTGTCTTATAGAGCTCTCATGCATGGACTTGTTGTAACAGGGCAAGTTGATGCTGCATTGACAATGCGAGACAATCTGATGGAAAGGGGAGTATTGCCTGATGCTGGTATTTACAATGTTTTGATGAGTGGACTCTGCAGGAAAGGGAGGCTTCCTGCTGCAAAGCGGCTACTTGCTGAGATGCTTGACCAAAACATACAACTTGATGAATTCGTTTATACCACTTTGGTGGATGGATTAATCCGAAATGGTGACATTGAGGAAGCAAAGCAACTATTTGAGCTCGCCATTGAAAAAGGAATAGACCTTGGTGTTGTGGGGGTACAATGCCATGATAAAAGGCTTCTGCAAATTTGGAATGATAAAGGATGCATTCTCATGCATCAGTAGAATGAGGAAAGGGCATCACGCTCCAGATGTCTTTACTTATACCACACTTATTGACAGATACATAAAGCAGAATGACTTGGATGGTGCACTGAGCATGATTGGGGTGATGCTGAAACAGAGATGGAAGACAAATGTGGTCACATACACCTCCCTCATTAAGGGGTTTTGCAGTACCGGAGATTCCAATGGAGCTGAAAAAACTTTTAGAGAGATGCAATCTTGTGGTTTGGAACCTAAAGTTGTCACATACATCATACTTATTGGGAGGTTTTACAAGAAGTGTAAACTTGCAAGAGCAGCCTCCTTTTTTGAACTGATGCTGATGAACAAGTGCGTTTCCAATGACGTTACGTTTCATTATCTTGTAAACGGGTTTGCAAATACTCCACCCAGTTTAATTTCCAAGGAAAGCAATGAGCTTCAGGAGAGTAGTTAGTCTCTGTTTCTAGACTTTTTTGGAATGATGATGTCTGATGGATGGATGCAAATGACTGCGGCATATAATTCTATTATTGCTTGCCTTTGCCAACATGGAATGGTTAAAACTGCTTTATAGTTGCGAGATAAGATGATCAGTAAGGGCTTCCTTGTAGATTCTGTTTCTTTTACTGCCCTGCTGCATGGTATTTGCTTGGAAGGAAGATCAGAGGAATGGAAGGAGATTATTGCCTGCAATTTGAACGAAAAGGAGCTCCAAACCGCTGCCAAATACTCACTTAAATTAAACCAATACGCAAGTCAAGGAAGGACGTCTGAGGCTCCACTTATTGTACAGACATTGATTGAAGACAAGAAGTCTAATGATCCACGAGTGGAAGATCCAAAGCCTCAGTGCGGAGGTAAAAACCGAAAGACCTCATCTTGGTCTGTCAAAATCTGGGGATCTTGCCTCACAATTGTCTGGAACTACATTTAGATATTAATGAGCCACTTATATGATAGTCGCGAAATCTTTACTCTCTCCTTCATCAGTGTGAGTTTCAAACACATCTGCTGTAATGTGATAAATAAACATGTAGTATGAAGAGACTCTTGGGGTTCCACGACTACATGGTAAAATCTTGGTAGGCAATTTCTTATTGGACCGTTGCATTTATATGTTGATTAGTTTATTTAGAAGTTTAGATATAGCTTCTTTTGATATTGAATTAATCTCAGTTTATGGTTCTTGTGCAGGCAGTTTGCTGCCATTCAAGGAGAAGTGAAATCAAATAGCTGCTCAACTCCATTTCCGTTCTGTTTTACTGTACGTTAACTGTCTTGTTATACAAAGGCAACTTCACGATATCGGAGCAAATCTTTATATTAACATGATAGTGAAGCAGACTCCGACTTTCAAATTTTGAGGTATGCACCTCTTTCTTTCTTTTTTTCTTTTTAAATTCATCTCGCTTGTATGCCAAATAAATTGAATGTCTAGAAATTCAAGGAATAGGATTATTGAATAGATTAATTGATTTCATGTACTCGATTATTAAATCATAATTATGTGACATACAATGCAGATTGACAAAGAGAAAGTTCTTTAATGCCCGTCAGTATGTTTATATCTTCTTCAAAATGTTTCTTTTTTGAGATGAAATAAAAGAGAAGCAGTTGATGCTTTTGAAAAAAAAAATGCATTTAAATAGATGGTGTTCTTGATTTTTTTTTTTTATTTTTTTTTTTATAAGTAGATAGTGTTCTTGAAAATGACATCACTTGATACTTTAAAACGTGACGTTGTTGGAAACGTCAATGTACTCAGATGTCGTTCTTCATCTATGGACGACATTTTCATTTGGTTTCAACTTTCCCTCATAAGTTATCCACAAGACCGAAATTATAAAGAAAATCTTGCAAAGAGTTGTTTTTGAGCAATATTTCATAAAGAGCTGAAAAAACATTAAAAAGATGGAAAGAAAGATCTGACATGTAAAAATCACAAGGTAAATTCACAAAAACAGTCGGGCAAAGCAGAACCTCTTCCCAAGACATAATCATCTCTGTGAGCCTTCCATAGGGCTTGCATCAAATCTTTCCCTCTAAAACCCTGTGAAGTGAACTCTGCAAAAGCTCGTCTGCTTAAAAAAAGAGTTTTGTACAACCCCTTCAAAGCTCTCATTGCCGCAACCATCTTATCCATATTTCCAAAATATGTTGCCACATAAGAATCACTGTTAATAGACACGTGATAATCCAATGCGGCTTTTGTGTTCCCATGCATACTCGTGAAATCCTCTCCAGTAAGGAGGCTAGACTTGGTAACTACATTGGTGTAAACAGATGTTAAACCTTCAAGTTCCATCAGCCCATCCCCAGCTGCCAGATATATATTTGTGTTTGTGGGAATGGAAAGTGCTTGAAGTATGAGTGCCGTTTCATTAGGGGTAAGAGGACACCTCCCTCGTTTTCTCCAAATGCGAGCCAACTCTCCAGTCCATGGTTTTCTATCTCCTCGAGCAGCCTCAATGGCATTGATGGAGGCAGAAGAAAGGGCTGAGTATTCGCATCGGCTGTATGCTACCATGTCAGGTTCGAAACGAAGATGAAGTGAGAGAAAGGGTTTAGGTATGGCTTCTAGAAGCTCAGAGGCTTTCTTCTTCAAGGATCTTGTGAGGCGCAATGCACTGTAACAAGCTTGACAAAGGGCAGCTTTAGCATATAGAGGATACCTACAAGATGTAAAAAGTAGAGTTTTAGGAATAAAAGTGAATGTATTTCTCATTCATGGCAGTAGGCTTCTAACGGCATCACTTTGAAAAAAAATACAGCACCATAAGGAAATACCTGTCTCTTCTTTGGCTCATTGCCGGTGTAATTGAAATATAATTATGTTCCAACAATGATGGAAGAACACTTTCAATGTAATCAAATTGGCCTCGGCGTTTGCTACAGTCTACTCGAAAAGGCTCTTTTGATGCAATCTCTGATGGCAACTCTTTCACAACCTTAACAAAGCCATTCATCTGGCGAATAAAGTATTCGACATCAAATACATCTGCAAAGCCGCTGAGATCAAGATAATTGGTTATACGAGGATAGTGCCTAAAAAACACCCAAAAAAAAAACATAAAATGCTCTGGAATTCTTTTCACCTCTGCCAGATGGGGATCATACAAAAACCACACAGATTACGAATGTGACACAAAGAGGGTATTCTCATTATTAATTAATGAACAAATTATAAATTAATTAAACCTCTCGGGGTTGACTCAAGTGGTAAAAGCCTTGATTTTGGTGGTATACTCCCTCCCTTTAGGTCTAAAGTTCAAATCCTCTTGAGTGCAAAAAATTTATAGGGACCTTCAGATTAGGGGAATTTCCCCTTGAATTACTCTAAGTGTACTTGCAGGAAATTCCTTGCCAAGGTGCCGAGGGCCTGTGCACTCCTGGAATTATTCGGGATTTTGTTTTCGGACACCCGGTATCAAAAAATAAAACATAAATAACTATACAAGATCTGCACGAATGTAAAACCAAAGGAAAACTACGAATAACCTCCATTCATTACTTCACCATTGTCTAAGATGGGACACAACACTCATATACCGCTAGTCGGTTCTAAACTGCAAACAAATTCTTGCAAGCATAACAACACAATCTTATAGAGCTCACAGCCCAGAACAAACCCAATGTCAAAGATAAAGGCGTATTACTATTACCTTGATTCATTCCAATATGCGGCCACTTCAAACTTTGGCAAAACCAGGGTTGCATTTAACAGACGTGCAATACCAACACCATCACACAACTGCACTCAACATTAAGTATCATTCCATTGTTACAAAGCAGCAAGTAAAAGTAACATTTTTCCTCAGATATGAAAGTTGTAATTACAAAGCTCATTTGAGCACTCACATCTCTTCGCATCTGATTGAGGCCACCATAGCAATCCACTCGGATATATCCATTAGTCTCTACTGGCAGAGCTGCAGCATTTCAACAAAAAACCAATGCAATAATCTGCAATGAACGCCAATTAACATTTCCTCAGAATTATTGAAAAAATGAAAACCCTACCCCAATCAAATTTCTAGCTCCAACCCAAATATAGTACAGTTTTAGAACTCTTGAAAATTCTACAAAATTTTCAGAAATCAAATATGTATAATCATTGCTCGGTAATTCTCAAAACTTAAACAGAACAATTATAGACTATCAAAGCGCCCTCATTAAATTCTTTATGTAAGTTCTTTGATTCCTCTTGGATCTTAACAAATAATGCTCCATACTTAGCAAAAGAATCTAATATTCCACAAAATCTATTTGCAGGCTACCTCACAAATCCAATATAGGTGACAAAGATCCAGGATACATTGTAACAATAAATAAAAGTGAAGTTAAAGCTCCACTTACCAGTTAGATCTCCTTGTAGCCACCACTTGCAAGGTCTCCATTCAACGATTCTCCGGACAGTCCATATATCTGATTTTCTGCATGAAAAAAAAAAAAAGCTCATATATCAGAAACAAGACCCACAGAAACCAAATTTCAACCTCCAACAATAATAATAATAATAAGAGAACGGAAATTTTGACTCTAATGCCCTACCCTAGTTTAGTTTTCTATCCATTGACAACCAACCTCAACTAACAGGGAATAACTTACTGCTCCAATCTCTTCTATTTTCTTCTCTCAAACTTTCTTAAAAACAAACACAAAATTCCAAGTAAAGAAAAAGCTATCAATATTTAGTCTCTGAGAAGCAATAGAAAAATACATCCAATTAATTGAGTTGGGTACAAAAATGTCTGGGAATTATAGTCACTTCTATCAAAATTTAAATCTACCCTGAAAAACCAAAAACAGCAGGAACTAGAATACAATACAAAAAAGGAAAATAAAAGGAATTGAACGCTTACAGAGGTGAATTGAAAGGAAGTGAGATCTGGGAGAACGGAGAAGAAGGGGAAAGCAAAATGATAGCGAGAAGGAGAGCAAGAGAGACCACTAGAATGGTAAACAAGGGTTTCACTGACAAAGCCACCATTTTTGGCGTTCGAAATGAAACCTACATACAGATACAGGGTTTGTGCAGCTACTGGCGAGATTGGATCTGAAGGAAGCGAATTTATTTGTATATTAGGATGAAGAAATCTACGTAATTTCCTACTATTCACGCACGCCACACTTTTTTAATTTTTATTCGGATTGTAGAGTCGGCTGTTTGGACCGGCGAGAAAGTTTAGTGGCTCGCTCGGTTTATGAAAACATTGGACCGGGGTTTCCGTCCTTTGAGTTTGCCTGGACGATTTTAAACCGGTTCATTCCATTCTGATTGTAATTTGTAGAGACGACTTTTGTTTTTTTTTTTTGTTTTTGTTTTCGTTTTTTTAAGAAAATAGAAAAATAAGACATCAAGGTGGTTCTTCCGGGGTCACCCTGAATACATGGAGTAAATTGGATGAGAGAGAGAGAGTTCCAAATTCTAATTAGAAAGATAATATCATGTTTTTAAGAACACTCTTAATAGATTTTTCATCTTATTTTTTAAAATACATCACTAAAATTTATTTTTTTATTTTATATACTAACTTTTACAATATATCATATATCAGTTTATCTATTTTTTCTTCATATCATTTAAATATTATACTTTTTAATCTTTTTTATTTATTTCAAATATTTTCTCTAATTACCAATGGTATTTTCGTAACTTTTGATAATTACAATATCTCTCATATACAATTTCATATAATTATGTTATATTTTAATATAAAATATAAATTAATTAAATAAAAATATTTTAAATCAAAGTATTTGCAAGAAACATATTGAATTCAAACCCTGCTACCACCACAATCCCATGAACCTGCTTCCCTAACCCCAAATCCTTCGTTACCAAGCACGCCTGAGAACACTTGAAACGTAAACTCGTTGCACTCGACACCCAACAAGTGCATCTCATGAAAGGCCAATATAGCTTCTTTACCAAGCCCATTTTGTGCATATCCAGATATCAAAGCAGACCAAGAAACCAAATCCGATTCAGTACTTTGCTCAACTAGTTTCTGGACATACCCAAAACACCGATACTTTGAATACAGATTTACCAGATGGTTTCTAACATTCCGGTCCTCAGATAATCCAAATCTAACTACATGGGCATGGACTTTCATGCTTGAACTTACAAACTTGGAAGCAGTGCATTGTGAGAGGAGCTTGGAGTAGGATATAGAGCTGGGTGTTAAACTCCCCTTATGGATTGAGCTTAGAATAGTTGCAGTTTGTGGGTTTCCACCAAATTTTACGTAGGCTTGGATAAATTTAGCAGGGAAGAGGAAAGTGGTCGAGAGAGTGACGGATTCAAATGTTTGGTAAGGTACTTGGCGAAGATGATTTTGGAGGAAGGAGCCATACCCAAAACCCACTTGGAATAGGAGTTGCAACGGGAATAGATGGAAGACGGAGGCAATTGTGAGGAAGGATGCTTGAACTGGAAATGTAGAGATTTGAAGCAGCTATCTGGTGATCAATGGAAGACGAGTAGAAGGCAACTGTGAGGAAGGGAAGACGTGCGAAATAAACAAATGGGGCTGAAAAGGAACTAAAATGAAATAAATTAAATCACGAAGGATGGGGAAAATACAAGGATAAGAGAGAGACGATTTAAAAATTATTACAAGTATGAACAGTTACCGCTACATGTAGCGATAACACTGTAGCTAATTAGAAATTACATATGAAATAGATCATCTATTGGATGCCCCTTTTAGACTGTTTTCTTTAAATTTTACATAAATAGAGGTTTTACATAAGCCATTAGGAGTGCTCTTAGATCATACATGCATTGGAGACTTTGTACAATACAAAATATTGGAATTATTTGGGTCAAGATGGAATGATCCCGATGGCTAGATTCAAGTCGAGTTAGTTAGAAATTAAACCCATTTTATATTTTTTTTACTTGGCCACATAAAGCAATTTAATATTTCAACTTTTTCTTTTACAAAAACATAGAAAACTGAACATATGCAACTGTTCCTCCAGCACACGTGACCCCTATTCAGTGCATGTTTTGCAAGCGATAGACCATATCATAGTTAGGTTTAGAGCATTTTTGGTATATATATATATATATATATATATATATATATATATGTAAATTTATATTTACATAATATGATCCTAAAATTTTTCATATTGGCTTATGCATATCCAAATATTTAGCTATCTATGAACAGTTCTTATCCAAATTTGGATAATCATTATTCACCCTACAAATTATATTTTAATCATTATTTATCTCTCCTCCCACTCTCTCTCTCACAATTCTTTCTTTTTCTTCCTCCTTCAACAACACAACAAATCTTCACTTGCACGTTCATTTTATTATTATAATATATTATATATTTTTTTTTCATTTTATTATATTTTTAATATAATATATAAAAAAATTATATTTTTTATTATTGCATTTGTATTATTAATGTCAAATGTATGTAGTGGATGCTAATTACAAAATATATATAAAAAAATTGATTTTAACAAAAAATTAATAATAATAAAATAATAATATTTTATTATTATTTTGTCTCAAATATGCATAAGTCAATGTGAAAATTTTGCTTAAATGACAAAGTAGATATGCAAAAGAGGTGATTTTGCATATGCATATGCATAGACCAATGCTAATGCTCTTAGTCAATATTAATGGCTTTTCAGATGTGAAATCTCATTGCTTCTTAGCACTACCATGACTGGAAAAGTTTTCAATGCATCAAGTAACAACCACTATTGGAAACTCAAATATTTTAACAACCGTTTATTGTCATCAAGAAGCTTATAGACGCAAGGCACTATTGCTAATCGTTCACCTTTGTTTTTTACCGAGCAAAATGCAATCCTAGGTTAAGTAACAAGGGCTTTATCTACTTATTTTGCATGCTTGAAAGTTCCAATTAGATATCCTAGAACAAATCATTGACCTAACATAGACAAGCAGACCAGAAGATATGTGTAAATATACTAAATAAGTATAACGTACTTAAAAAAAAAAATTTGAAAGAGATACAAATAAGAAAAGGGAACTACCGCTGAGACTTCACCCACAGAGTACTCCTACAAAAAATATCACCACTTTCATGTAAACAATCCAAGATGCTCATGGCCCTTAACTCTTTACTCGCTTTCAAGATCTGTCTCTTCAATTCTTGAGGTCTTACAAGCCTTATTACCTCTCATCATGCCTGCCTGCTCCTGTATTGAACAGGAAGTGCTTCGGTCCATTTTATCTGCAAGTATCTCAATACGGTCCAACAAACCTAATCCCAACAGACGGTTCCTCAACAAATCGACGGTAGAAGTATATGGCGGTATTCCTTCATCAATCATCCTCTCAATATACTTACACGCCTCCTCTAGTTTACCTTTCTTCTGGCATAAGCCATGAACCATGACAGCATATGTTGAAACTGAAGGATAAAACCCTCTCTCCCCCATACTTTCCCAAACTTCAGTTGCCCTGTCAAATCTTCCTACCCTGATTAGTAATTTGAGAGTCATGTTATAGGTATGCCGGTCTGGCATGCAATTGTATTTCTCCATCTTAGAAATCAACCTAAGAGCCATATTCACCTCACAGTGATCACAATGGTAAGCCAGAATGGTATTGTAACTCCAACTATCCGGTCTAACTCCCCTCTCAATCATTTCATCTAAAAGTTGGTAAGCCTCATCCACCCTTTCATTCTTACAAAGTTTCTTGATTATGCAATTGTAAGTATAAACATTAGGTGAAATATTATATCTCTTCATTCTATCAAGAACCCTAAAAGCCGAATGTATATCATTAGCTACACAATACGCTCGGATGAAAACCGAGTAAGTACAAGCATCAGGGTCAACTCCTTGAGACCCAATCTCCCGAAACATCTTGTACGCTTCATCCACATCCCCACCTTTGCATAGAGCCTCCAACAAACTATTATATGCTGAAACATCCACCTTACATCCTCGTTCGAGCATTTCATCGAACAACTTACGCGCCTCATTGGGCTCGCAGATATCTCCCCATCCTCTCATCAAAATGGTATAAGTTTTCGCATTCAGCACGAACCCACTCTTTACCTTATCAAAAAATTGTTGGGCCTGCCTCACGTGCTTCCTTTTGCATAACAAATACAAAAGCTGGTCAAGATCATCAACTCCCGGCTTGATATCAAAATCAACCATTCTATTGAAAGCTCGAATCGCATCTTCCGGAAGATTAGCTCTACTGTAAACTTTAAAAACAACCCAGAAAATTTTTGGATTAATCTCACAACAACGAGCCTCTCTCATTTCTATAAGAAAATCCCATAATATAGCAAACTGCTTACTACTTCCCAGGATATCAACCAAGATCTGATAGTTCTCAAAATTATGCTCAAAGCCCGGAATTGTTTTAGCCCAAAGAAAGAACCTGTGAGCAGAGAACCCAAGATTCTTGCACCTCTTCAAGACCTGCTCCACCAAGTTTGTAGACATTTGAGTTGAAAATGTGTCGAGGGAGAGTTCTAAGTCGTCATGAGGGTTCCGATGGTCACTGAGTATTCGAGAGATTTCGTTGACAAGGTGTGGTAATGGCTGGTCTGAGAGTCGTGGATTGTGCGAAGAGAAAGGCCGGAGACGTTGGTGTTGGGGTTTGTGAAGAAAGCGGAGGACAGAATACAGGGTTTTGGGTTTACAGGAGACGGACCTTGTGGCCATTGACTCAGTTTTTTGTGCACAGAAAATAGATTCATACTGTCTGATACTGAACTGAGTGAAATCTTAACGCGAAATATTAAAGAAAAAGAAAAAAAAAATGTAATTTTATCGTGTCGAAGAATTTATTAACCTTTTTAAGTTAATTATTTCAAGAAATTATACTTGTCGAGTAATTAATGTGCAAATTCAAGTATTTAAAGAAAAGAAAAGAAAATAGAGTTTATCATAAAAAATAAAATAGAATTCTAAATTTATCTTAATTTTACAAAAAAAAATGTACGAAATTTGTGCGTCTTCAATAACACATTTATAAATCACATCATGCATAATCCATGTAATTGAACTAATGATAGAGGCACTATCTTTTTTTTTTTTTTTTTATATATAACATTTTTATAAAGTAACTTATGACATAGGATCTTAAAAATAGCTATAAAAGAAAGTTGTGTTGGCATTTTCCAAAATTTGAATCCAATTCTTTTGCTTTTGCTCCTCATATTTTCCACTTTGCCCTTCCTTATTATGCCTTGAATCTCTTACTCGATTCTTGGAGATAATTTCTTTATATATAGTTTTCTCTAAGAGCATTCTCATTAGTTTGGTCAAAATTCAATAATAGCTAAACTTTAGCCAATATATGCCAAAAAACCACCACATTGGATTGGGCATATTTATAAAATTTTAGACTTATACTACAATGATTCTTCAAATATATCTAATTACAATTGGTTCATCAAACATTAAAATATTAGTTTCTCACTCCAAACAAATAAATTAAATTAATTAGAATATAATTAACATTTAACATTTAGAATATAATTATTATTAACATTTAATAAAACTTTTTTTAATATTAATTTAATTAGAATATAATTATTATTAACATTTAATAAAACTTTTTTTAATATTAATTTAATTAGAATATAATTATTATTAACATTTAATAATACTTTTTTTAATATTAATTTAACTAGAATATAATTATTATTAACATTTAATTGGTAGAACTATAAAATGTGATAAAAATAAATTTAATTAATTAATTATTAAAATAATAATATTTTATTATTATATAGAAAGTGAATGGCTAATTCAATATGGGGATTAAATTTAAATAGAATAGATAAATATAAAAAATTATGATATTAGTTAAATTTTAAAGATGTATTTGACCAAACCAATGAAAATGCTATGACGGAGTTTTGTTTCATAGATGTCATTATATATACACAGGCTATTCGGGTACGGAATCGGAATACATTTATTGCAAACAGAGGATCCGAAGAACATACGAAAGAAGACTGAAATCAACCCGAAAGATAATCACACATCTTTCCAGTGCGAGAGCATGGGTGCTGTATGCGGAGAAGAAGCTGAAGCAGATGGGGATTGCGTACGTGCAGACAATGGTGGAGGAAGGAGGCCGGATCCACGTCGACCAAATCTTCTTTCACGACCCTGATGGCTTCATGGTGGAGAAATTGCATATGTACTCTTCAAAAAATGCTGCCTATCAGTGTCCTATAATGCAAATTTGAAAGGCATGGGGACGAGATTCTTTTGCCTTTCTGCTGGGGAGTGACCCGAATTGACTATGACCTGTTATCAAAATGGGAAATAGCGAAAATTGAAAATAAATATTTCAGACTCAGAGGATTTATTACAAACATATTTTAATAACACCTAATTTGAATGTGCTAGCTAGCAGCCTTAAATTAGATTGATATATATATATATATACACATATATATTATATGGTAACTCAAATTAATGGTGATCATTAAGTGCAAACTGTATATATATGGTCAAGTTTAAACCAGTGGTGTTGCTGCTGCTAGACAGCTTATTAAGTTTTCCCCTTCTTCCCTTTAAGACAATATTATAGTGACGATGATTTTATATAAAGAGTTTTTTCTATGCTTTAAGATTATATTATAGCGATGAAGAGTTTTGTTTATTATAAACAGTACTTAGAGAACATAATTGTTCTCAAATATTCTTATACTACTTCACAACTATTCACAATTAGTTCATTACTATTCACAAACTATCACAACTATTCACAATTAGTTCATTATTACTCACAAACTATCACTACTATTCATATATGATCTGAGATATTCTTAGCATTCAAATGGAGCCGTATTCATGTGAGATTAACTTTCTCTTCATGTACTTCAAAATCTTGAATGTACTTTAAATGAGTTGAGTTTGTTCATCAATGCACAAGATGTAATATATATATATTACATCGTGCAACTGGTATTTGCACAGATGTGTAAGCTATATCATTTTTTTTAACATACAGAACGGAAGAAATTTATTTTGAATCACTTTATAAGTGCTTATATAAATATATATATATATATATTTATATATCTTTTGATGCAGTTTCCCTTCGGCCAGATAACCCCATTGTCTTCAAAAGAGAGACAATACATGCTTGCGCAACCACTCTAAAACACGCATCATGCATGCCCATTAAAGAGTAGAAATTAAGATCAAAGAAGCTGTACTGACAAATGAAACTACAATACATAACTTCACTCATTAATACAGTCTCATGAAGATCAAACATATATAAAGCTGGATATGTTACAGCCCCCTCGCCAGCATTTGCTCGTAATTCTCTATGGATTCCAGTATTTGGATCAGCAGTTGTTGCCGAAACTTCCTGATGAATGCCTCGGCACTCTCATTAATGTCTGGTGGGTTGCATCTTTGCACTGCCTGATCTTTCCTCTCCGTTGTAGGAGACTTCAAATCTCTCTTCTCTCTGAAATCATTGGCACCCTCTCTTTCAGGTCGTTGCAGAGTTTTCTGGGTGTCGGATGGATGCGATGTGGAGCGAATATTCTTCATTGCAGGGTTTTCTCTTTTTGAGGTCCTCTTGGCGCGTCCATATATATGGAAGAAAAGGAATTGTTATCATTCTATTCTGGAGTCTCCACGTACTATAGGAGTCCTTGAAGGTGGCTTTGGATCAAGGGCTCTTTTACAGTTCTGCCCTTGACTCTCCTTCTCTGCAGTCTGCCCATTCGTTGAACCGGTAGTACTGTCACGCGCTAAGCTGTTTTGTTTGAACCTTTATATTTAGAGATGGGATGATAAAAGATTATTTTAGATAAAAGATAAAAATTAAAAAAAATATTGTTAAAATATTATTTTTTAATATTATTATTGTTTTGAGATTTAAAAGAGTCAAATTGAGATTTGAAAAAGTTGAATTGTTTATTATATTTTGTGTGTGAATTTAAAAAACTTGTAATGATGAGATGAGATGAGATGATATGAGATATTTTATGAATCTAAACGGAACCTAAGTGACAGAGAGATAGACATATAAAATAAATTTAACAATAATTATTGCTCATTTAATATTGATCATGTTCGAAATATATATACATATAATAATAAATGTTGTATGATCTATTTTATCAACTCTTCTATAGACAATCACTCGGTGTAACCCTCACGACATCGACTAACATGTCAGCCGATATTAAAAAAAAAATGGACGAAAGAAAACATGAAAAAAAAGAAAGTAGCTCAGGCTGCTAGTGGTTTTCTGTTCAACAATTTATCAAACACTTTGCATACATTCTTAACACCATCTCAACAACTCTTATGCATTTACATTACTTCTTCCTTGATACAACCAAACCAACAACAAGTTTTTAATACTCCAAATACAACGAATTCTACGGAACTCTAACCTCTACAACTATCCGTGAAATCATAAAACTTAACTTGGTTCCAAGCGAAAATTTAGATTTCAAAAGAAGAAAAGATTGCGTCTGGGTCTGGAAGAAAAACTCTGCCATTTTGGGTCTGGAAGAAAGAAGAGATCGCCGTCATCATCGTCTTCTAGTCTGGAAGATTTTCAGGGCTTTGCAGGAAATCATAAAAGTTAACCTGGTTCCATCGTTGTGAGGATGCTTGAGTTGCTGAGAATATGAAAATTCTTAATGAAAATATTCGTTGGGATACACTTTCAACTTAACCCTTGCAAGATTGGAGGTGGATCTGGTTTCTTCATTTATGGCTCTAGTGGTTCTTGGCTCTATATGGTTTGGTAGTCATTCCCAGGTCTGCGACAGCATTCTCGGGCTCCTCGACTCCAATCTCATGTCCTTGGCCTCTACCAACGAGTCCAAGGTCTTCTATTTGAAGATAAAGGGGGATTACCATCACTAATTGGCCGAGTTCAAGTTCAGGGATGAGAGGAAAGTCGCTACTGATGATACCATGCTCGCGTACAAGGCTGCTCTTCAAGCTGTAATGAAAGATGTCATTCAAATTTTTTGCCACGTCGGACGCAATGTCATGGGGGTGTCCCAAGCCGATTGTCTATAGATTTTTTCCTATTTTATATGTCTATTTTTCTTTCAACTGAAGCTTTCAAATTCGGATAAGAATTTGAATGGATATTTTTCTATGTGAGACTAATTATAATACTTATAACATTTTAAAATGCATATAAATATTTTTCATATAAATTGATGTGACTGACTTTCACATCTGTAACTTGAAAGTAAATTTTATCTAGTGTTAAGGATTAACGTAAATGCAGAACTGGCCGGGTGCAAACCCATCATAACACGTCACATGTAATTACTTGGAATTATTATTGGATTGAAGAAATTAAGAAAGAGTAATAAATAGCACGGCCTTCATACCCAACTGCCTAATTGCATATTTTGCAGATCAATTGCATTCGCAGCTTAATTAATTGTTCTTAATTTTCAAAAAACATAATAAAAGGGTGCATTGCACATGCCCTGTGTGGCCTATATTGATGATCATTATTTCAAATGGTCGCCATCATGGGTGCCTTAAAATCATAGATGTTAGAAAATAAGATCGAGTATGGGTGAGCACAGAGCCCCGCACCCTGTTGCTCCGCAGGGCAAGACACAAGCGGGGGTGGGGGCGGTATGGCCTTAACAAGGCCTCGCCCCGTCTCCCGCCCGCACCGATTCTTTTTTTATATATAAATATATCTTTATACATATTTATAAATATTTATTATTTTTACTAGATATAAAAATAGTAATATATATTAAGTATAACTTTTACTTAATATTTTATATAAGTTATAGTGTAATAGAGTGATCCTTTTATATATTGTCTTCACAATACAAGCATCGCACTTAAGCAATATAAGACTCTTGTATTATTTTGGCAGAATTACTACACTACAACTTATACAAAATATGTATTAACAAATTTAAAAATTACATAATTTTTAAATTATAGTCATATTTACAAATTTAAATTTATAATTTAGATCCAAAAATATGTTTTTGATCAATTTTAGATTTAGGAATAATTTTTAGATCTAGTGAACTGTAATCTATTATTAAAGTAGACGGGAGGCGGGGGTAAAAACCCCACCCCCAACCCATGCGAGGAGGGGGTAGCACCCCTAAGATCGAGTATGGGTCAAGTGCTCATAAGGAAAAGAAAAATTATTCTCATCAGTCACTATTTACCACCTCATACCCCATATCTTATAAAAAACATTCCGACACCTTATGAAAAAGTTATAAGTGTGAAGTGTGAGAATTAATAGACTTGCCTAAATTGCAATAGAGCATACGATTCATATAAATATATATATATATATATATATATATATATATATTGTTTCAATTTGATTTTCATGGGGTTTCCTGGTCTAGTCTTATATGTCAAAGTCTCCTTATGATAAAAAAAATATCATTATTTATCGTTATTTCCATCAGTACTGGCAGTGGGGTGGTACTCACGGCGAGCTGCTACTTTGGAGGAAAAAAAGGGATCATTAATCTGATGGGTGATGCTACAGCCCCGCTGGGAGCTCCCGCTGGGGGTGTAGTGTTATTTTACATATATTTTATTTTAATAATTTTTTATATAGATCTTTTATTATTTAAAAATATTTATAAAAAATAAAATAAATTTAAAACATCATTCAGAAAATATTTTCTTAATTAGAAAGTAAAAAAATATATATTAAAAAATACTTTTTTAATCATGAAGTAAAATAAAAAATTATAAAAAATATTTTTAAAAAAATAAAATAAATTAAGAACATCATTAAAAATACTTCCTTAATTAGAAAGTAAAAAAAAAAAATCATTAAAATATACTTTCTTAATCACGAAGTAAAATAAAAAAATATTTTTTTATGATTTTTTATTTTATTTCGTGATTAAGAAAGTATTTTTTAATAATATTTTGAATTTTTTTATTTTTTAAAAATATTAAAAATTATTAAAAAAATCTATATAAAAAATAATTTTAAAAAAAAACACATAAAAAATACACTAATCTCCAGCGGGAGCTCCAAGCGGGAGCTCCCAGCGGGAGATATAGCATTTCCCTAATCGGATATTTTCTGGCCTCTGGATGTTCGCGTAGTACTGCTACGCACCCTGAAAGATATTTTCTCTAGAGTACTGCTAGAGCCGACTTCCGTTGGGAGCTATCGCTGACGTTAGTATATGTTTTTTGATGTATTTTATTTTAATTATTTTTTATATAATTTATTTTAATACTTTTAAATATTAAAAAAATTAAAATATTATTAAAAAATATTTCTTTAATCATAAAATAAAAAAAATATTAAAAAATATTTCCTTAATCACGAAATAAAATATAAAATTATTATTTTATATTTTATTTCATGATTAAGGAAATATTTTTTAATGATATTATAAATTTTTTTATTTTTTTAAAATATTTAAAATTATTAAAAAAACTTATATAAAATTTTTTAAAAAAAAAACATTAAAAAATACAAATTAATACAAACAGTAACTCTTAACAGGAGCCGGAAGCGGGACATTTATCATTTTCTTTTTCTCTAAGCTGCACATTAATTTGGTATCACAAACAGTACTAAAGAATGCTCCTGATGATCCCATTGTACAACGTTGCAGGTCGATCGAATAAGGTGCCATTGCATGCATATATATATAGAAAAATGATATATGGAAGCCACTGTTTATTGAAGCCAATTTTGCACACATTAGGTATCAAAATATACACCACATATTTGAGAGGAAAAACGAGAGAGAGAGCAGAGATGAGAGAGAGAGCACGGATGAGAGATGAGAGAGAGAGAAAACGAGTGGAGATGAGAGAGAGAACGAGCGAGAGAGAGCAGAGAGAGGAGAGAGATAGAGAGCAATGATGAGAGATAGAGAGCGCAGATGAGAGATGAGAGAGAGAGAGAGCGGAGATGAGAGAGAGCGAGCGAGAGATGAGAGAGAGAGCAAGACGAGAGATGAGAGAGAGAGCGAGACGCCGAGAGAGAGAGAGAGAGAGACCGAGAGCAGATATGAGAGAGAGAGAGTGGAGATGAGAGAGAGAGAGCGAGACGACGAGAGAGAGAGACCGAGAGCAGAGACGAGAGAGAGAGAATGGAGATGAGAGAGAGAGCGAGCCGACGAGAGAGAGAGAGACCGAGAGCAGAGGAGAGAGAGAGCGAGACGAGAGAGAGAGCAGAGATGAGAGAGAGCGGAGACGATGAGAGAGAGAGAGACGGGAGAGAGACGCTGATGAGAGACAAGCCGAAGGAAGGAAAAAAAAAAAAAAAACAATTGGATGAGAGGCATCCACGTAGTGTGTGCATTGTGTGCACCACTACAGTGGATGCCGTATAGCACTACTCATATATATATATATATATCTGTCAATATTTAAAAGCCGCTAGCTATGCATGTAGTATTTGTTATTGTTGATATTACTGTTCATCAACAATAATGAACAATATAGAGATTTTTTTTTTTTTGGTTTTCGCGTGTTTTTTTCCGCAAGTGTTAATATTACTTTCATTATTGTTCATCAACAGTAATGAACAGTATAAATGTTTTTTTTTTTCTTTTTCTTCCGCAAGTGTTTATATTACCTCTTTCTCTTTAAATAGACTTTTTTTTTGTATTCATCTAAAGAGTAAAATAAATTATTACTTCTGTCAAATACTTGCTTTATAGTCGGATTGTTATGTAATTCTTATTTATAATTCTTGAATTTTTAGTGATTGTATTAGAATTTGTAAAAGCAAGTATATATAATTGAATTTATTGGATCAAATTTGTGTGATAAGTATTTTTTAGATTTTTATTTAAGTTATCTAGACTTTTATAGAGTAATACTAAAAGTGATATATCATATTTAATCTTCAGATTTAATCTAACGGTAGAAATTTAAATATTGATTTAAACTAACATAAAATAGATAATTAAAATATAAATATTCTATCATACACTTAAAATTAACTTCAATTTATATATATATATTTGCCTATATCTTAAAAGAGGCTATCCTATTACTATTCATCAACAGTAATGAACAATAAAGAGGCTGTGTGGTTTTTTTTCGCATATCTCTATACTGTTCATCAACAGTAATGAACAGTAAAAATGTTTATTTTTTTTTTCACGTTTGTTTTGTTTTTCTGTTTCTTTTTGGGTTCGTCTGTGTGAATGTTAATGTGCGACGTAATACCACAATCGTGCGTGGGGAATGAGAGAGAGGGAGAAATGAAAGGTGGGGAAAAATATTGGTTTATAGATTTTAAATTACAACTCTTCATTTTTAATTTTCAGATTTAATCTAACAATAGAAGTTTAAATATTTATTTAAACTAACATAAAATAGATAATTAAAATACTAATTTTTTATCGTTAAATAAATAATAAAATTTTATTGTACATTTTTAAGAAAAAATAATTATTTAATTAATTTGAATTTTTAATATAATTTAAATTTCATAATAAATGATGAACATAAATAAATAATGATTTTATTTTTATACATTATATTATTTTAATATTTAAAGTTACATTTTATTTTTTTCCTCAATTTGACAGATGTGGCAAACGTGTTTTGCACGTTTACCACCGCTAGTATATATATATATACACACACACACTAACAGTAGGTAACGTCAAGGGACGTCTGTCTAATTTAGTTAATTAAGAATATTATTATATTAAAATTATAATTATTTATATAATTTTACTTTTTTGAAAATTATTTAATAAAATTTTATCATTTATCTAATGATGAAAGATTAATATTTTATAAATTAAATTTGATAATTTATTTATGATATGATATTTATATGTTAATTATCTATTTTAAATTAATTTAAATCAATATTTAAATTTTCATCATTGGATCAAATTTAGAGACTTATGATAAAGGGTTAGATTTAAATCTTAAAAACTTTAATATTTTATAAATCAAATTTGATAATTTATTTATGATATGATATTTATATGTAATTATCTATTTTAAATTAATTTAAATCAGCATTTAAATTTTTACCATTGGATCAAATTTAGAGACTTATGATGAAGGGTTGGATTTAAATCCCAAAAACCTTAATTTTCCTCTCACTTTCTCTTTCTCCTTTCTCTCTCCTTCCGCGTCCTCCCTCTCTCTCACGCAATCTCCTCCCTCAAGCAGCCATGCGCCACTGTGCAGTGTCACCGACCACGTCACCGGCTTCCCTTCACACCGACGACCAAACTCCATCGTCGAAGTCCCTTGGCAGCTCCTTCCTTCCTCGTGCATCTTCCCTCTCTTTCTCACCCGATCTCCTCCCTCAAGCAGCCCAACGCCACTGTGCGCCACCCTGCGGGGTAACCGACCATCTCACCAGCTTCTCCTCACGCTGGCGAGCAAACGCACCACCAGCCTCACGTGAGCAATCCAAAATGGGTCTCGACGCACGGGTTTCTTCCCGTAGCGCTGCCGTTAGCCACCCCTACGCCACCGCACCACCAGCAGCAGTCTGGTCCTTCGCCGACGACCCCTCATCTTTCTGCTTTCTTCCAGCCGAAACCCTAGCTCCTGCCTTCTCTTTTCACGGGATCTATTGATTTGTGATTTGTGTGATGATTTTGTGATTTGTATGAAAATTTGTGTGGTAATTTTATGATTTGTGTGGTAATTTTATGATTTGTGTGGTAATTGTGTGGTAAATTTATTGTGAGTATGCATAGAGGGACGTAAGGGAAGTGGTGATCTTGCTATGAGATAGAGAGAGACGTGAGGGGGAGGAAAGAAATGTAAAATAAGTTATTGTTCATTTCACTGTTCATCGAGCGATAGACGTTTTTAAGTATAAAAAGATATTTATATATATATATATATACTCTTGATGAGAATGTAATATATAACATTATTCTTAAACGAATTAAATGCTGTCATCGATCGATTATTTCGAAATTATAAATTCTCTTCATATAAATATATTAATTAAACTCTAAAAAACTAACCATTTTGGTGGACTATATAACTTTTTCTTTTTTGTTTTGTCTTTTTTTTCCCCCTTCGGTTCGGCCAACCAAGAAAGTTGGGCTCTAATTCCCAACTTGACATGATTTGTCTACGTGATTGATTACGTTGTTGAAAACTTGGCGGTGATCATCACGTCTTGCCGGGACCTCCATCATTGAAGAGGCAACACCTTTTCAACTAGTTTAAAGGTCGCGGGGGTCCACCCACCGAATGGGACCTCACGCTTTTTCCGACCAACCGGTTGATATATAATATTAATATGGTTAAAAAGTTTGACCAACATTCATAATAATTTCCATGCGGCGCATAATCAATGGATGGTCCACGGATTTCGATTGAATCGATTAGTTGAATGTATTAGATCTTAGCTAGATTGCTTTCATATATGTAGACAGAAGAATTAAAGAACATTTGCAGGATGAGAATTGGTGCATGCATGCATTGGTGGCTTTGAATCATTCCAACACAAAAAGCCAACGTGGGAACAGAAGAAAGACAACACTGAAGGGGGGGAAGGAAGGAAGGTGGATATATACATGCAGCAATTAAGATCCCGGCCTCCGGAGTTGTATGGAGATAGTCGTACCCCACCATGACTCTTTTGGCCTGTGATCCGGCCAACAACAACACCGACTTTACTGCCAAAGGATCGAAGTAGCTTCGATCTCCTGTGTTCTCACTTTTCACCATCTCTGATACTGAGAGATACCGATTCATAACATGACTAGCTCTCTGATGATCATCCTGTACCTTATAATTAAAAGATTCGACATAGGAGAAGGCCGGATAAGAAGAACAAATTAAAGAATCAGTACGCGTTGAAACCGCCAATTTAAGTTGCAGAACTGAAATCCCAGATAGATCTAATCCGCTTTTGAGTAATCGTAAATCAAAAAGAGAGATAGATAGATAGATGAGCATCATAAAGGAGGAGGAGGTCCCAATTCGAGAATTAATTTGTACAAGAATATTAAAGAGAAAGAAATATAAGCAACAGTATGCATATAATTACATCCATGAAAACCACAACAACAGATCATAAAGAAGTTTTTCCAAAACTCTTTATATTGTGACGAGCTTTACTAGCTCCTACCAAGCTAAAAATTAAGGCTTATAACATGCGAATACCAAGAACGAACCATCGGAAAATCCCACATCCGATCACCCTAAAACACCAAATTACCGTACTGGTCTATGCTTACCAGCTGGCTTCCGCGTTCTCCTTTCCTTTTTCCCTGCCTGTCCGAAAGCGGCGCAAAACCCGCACGCCGAGAGCTTCGGCGAAGGTGGCTCGATCGCCGGAGCTACCTTCCCGGTACGGTAGCCGCGTGCTCCACCGTTGGATCGGCTGCGCTCGATGGTAATGGTTGGTCCAACTTCGGTTCTTGATGTCTTGGCCAGCTCTTTGATATCTAGCTTCTCTAGCTCTTGTTGATCAGGGTCTTTCTTCTGGTTAACTTGGTTGAGCTGCCCTGACAAGAATCTGTCATCAAATACAAACCCCGACGAGCCTTGTCTCCTAAACGAAACATCAGATCGTTGTAAACCAGCCATAACCTTAAATTTCTTCGCTCTGGATCTTTCTTTAAGCAATACGAAACAGCTTCTGGGTTGTTCTAAAAGACGACTTTTTCTCCCATATGGTGTGCACAAGCAGGGTTCAAATACAGAGAGAAGGAGAGTTTGGAGGATTCACACGTCATGATTTGGCTCCATCACTCAGTTTATACTGCGAGTGGAATATATCCGGCTTCATCCTTTTCAATTCTTATTTTTTATTATTTTTATCATAAAATTATTTATTCTTATAATTTTTAATCATTTAATATGACATAAATGATAAAAAATAGATAAATGAATTTTTTCTAAGCATTTAAACAAGAGTAATTGATAGTATGACAATTATCAACTGCATCAATAACTCAATATTTTTTGTTTTTAATTATTTCTTAATTTTTTTTTATTATTCTTTTCTCAAATATTTATACACACTACTGACATGATATAATTTAATTTAAAATTTAAATTTTATAAATTAAAATTTATTATTTAAATTTTAAATTATTTCAGATTAGTAATGTGTAGTGTAAAGAATAACAATACTTTTTTTATAATAATAATAATAATAATAATAAGGTGCAATAATTAATTTGTTTGTTGTGGAATACAAGAAGTCATTTTGTTTTGTCTCTTTTTAAGTAGCTAAAATTAAATATATGCTGACAGATATCAACATGTATATATATGTTGGAATATCGTGGCAGTGGCTAAAATTCACCGTCTTGTTGATAAGGTTTTATTGCGTAGCACAGGTGTACTGATTATGAGGTTTTTGTTTTTTCTTTTTTGGGGTCCACCGAAGCTGATGATTAGGCAGCCGGCCTTATTTCATTAATGATCTCTAATCTCATCTTTAAAATAATGAAGCTTTGAAAGAATTGACATTCATTTATCTATATGAAAATATAAAATCAAATGTTTTGGAGATTATTTTTCTCATTTAATTAAAAGAAAAATCTTCTTGTAAAAGGTTCGCACACCAAATTGAAACGGTACGAATTGAGATGGAAATAATTTTTGTAACATAAAATATCTTTTTCTTTTTTTAAAATTTTTCTTTTCAATAAAAAAAATCATGTCAGCGTCGATCTTGTACCTAGTAAGGCTCTTAATAAGAAAAACTCTCCCGTTAAATTATGTATATTTGAACTAAAATAATAATAAAATATTATTTTTTTAATATTTTGAATTTTTTTTCTAAAATTATTTTTTATATATATTTTACAATTAGCACCTACTACGTACAAAGATGTTGAAGCTAAAGTGAGAAGAGAGATAAAAAATTAATAAAATAATAATTTTAGAGTGAATAATACATCTGCAAAGATGTATTGGCATTGTTCGGTTCATAGTTATGAAAATATTTACAAATGCCTAATTTAATATAGTCAATTTAATGGTCTAGTTATACAAATATATGTTTGCATTTGCATATAGATAGTCGAATGCCAATCTATGCAAGTTTCGACTGTCTGGCTTCGTTAAATGAATGCAATTTATAAATTTGTCACGTATACGAAGTACATATCTTTTTAATATTATTAAAAATCATGTAATTCTAATATGTTTTTTTTTTAAAATGTACTTCTCAATGTTTATTATATTATCAATTTTAGACTAATGTTAGATACAATCACAATATATAAAAGTCTTGTGCATTCTCTTTGAAAAAAAATAAAATTCACCATAATTTTTTATTTTTATTTTTATTTTATGTAAGTCTCAAATTTTTAAGAATGCACAAGACTTTCACATTCAATAAATCGGCTTAGTTAGGGATCATTGCCTCTTTCAAACATTAGTGCCGACACTCTCTTAAACTCGCTCTAAAAAATCATTCAAATCGCTGGATCCTCTCCTTCTCCTCCTCCTCCTCCTCCTCTCTCCTCTCCTTCTCTCCTTTCTCCATCCCTCATTTCTCTTCCTTTCCCCCCTCTCTTTCCCTCCTATCTCCATCCCTCCTTCCTCCTTTTCTCCCTCTCATTCCCTCATTTCTCTTATTTTCTTAATTTATTTTATTTTCTTCAAGGTTGAAAAGACGAATCTACAGTTATCTGACACCTCTTGTGAGACACGAGCAACACAAGCTACTTTCTAGATCGATCGTTAGGAAGCTAATGGCGGATCACCGCATCAAATCGTTCAGATCTAACTTTTATGGCTGATTTCAAAGTCTACTGGAGACTGGAGTAGATCTAAACTGAAATTCATCATTTTCATATATTTTTCTGTTTTCTTTGTTGTTTCCTTTTGTTTAGTTTAAAAAAAGAAAAGAAAAAAAGATAATCTCTTGAATGTCTTGTCCGTAGAGGTTAAATCCTTTCCTCCTATGGAGGATGGGGTATGAACCTTTATTTTAGGCAGAGTACTGTCTCTTAGACGGTTTGTTTGTAGAGAGCTACAACAATAATTAAGACCATACCAGTCACAAATGAATTTGTGTACTGGTAGAGCTCCAAATGTAATAGCTGGCTTGTAATCTGAAAATTTTCCTGTATATATGCATCTGGTCATGGATGTACTTTTTCTTTGATAAATGAATAAAGTCAATTTTCCTTAATTAAAAAAGAAAAAAGGGCTTAGATAAAGAAATAAGAAGTCTTTCCTTTCTCATCTGTAGAGAAATTTCAATCGAATTATTTTTATTAATCAACTATTCCTTCAAACATGGCAACTCCGTCCTCCAATTGTTTATTAATGGAAGTAAAAGATCTGAAATTTTTTATATCTGAGTATGATTGGGTCACTCCACCCAAAGCAAAAGCCAAACGATAATATTTTTAATTTAGACGAGACAAGTTTAAAATCATCATCAACACAAACGCAAAAAAATTAATTCCTGAAAAGTAAGATCCATCATCAACTCCATTTGCGATGATTGATCTAATAATAGAAAGAACTAACGTCGTGGGCCTTCAACAAATTAAATTAAATTTGGCATAAAAAAAAAAAAAATCACACGTATGGTATTAATTATGAATTAAGAAATTTGAATTGAGTGTTGCCTTTTGAGTAGAAAAATAAAATAAAGTTGATAGGTGGGTGGGAGGATGAGCAGATACTTCAAAATACTGTCTAAAAGGAAAGAGCAAATCAACATAATAACAACAATAGTATATATATTTTTTTTAAGAAGAGCCGTAGCCACACACACAAAGCTACCGATATTATAACGAGTATGATCTAAAAAAATATTCCCTGACTTGTTTAGCTCTGGCTTTCGTATGGCCAATGAGACATTGGTAAAACCATATGTATGACACCATTTGCAAACAAAAAATTATTGAGAATTGAATTAGCAGCTGGTTGAAATATATAACCTTAACAAGCAGGGACAGAAGTCAAAGATCTGGTCGAAAGTACATCTCTCCTCCATAGTATACTAGAGAGCCCAAGCTACGACTTTCTGTTTCTACCACTACTACTGCTAGTGGCTCCCCTCATTGATCCTTCAGATAAACAGGCATCTATAGCTGCCAAAATCCGCGCTTCAAATTTATGGCCTTTCAAGGTAGCCCTTACTTTCCTAAGCACTTGTTGCTTCAAAACCTTGCGCTCAGCAGTAGAAAGACGTTTACATTTATCCATTCCCTTGAGAAATCCAACCACAGTTTCACCTGAGCCCCCACTAACACTTTCTAACTTTGTAAGCTTCTCCACCACTTGCAAAGAAAACATCCGCTCCAAGAACTGTTTGTTTCCCAACTCGACAGCATCCAGAAGACAGTGGACGTTCACTTCCCTTGCTTTCGCTGATCTGCTGTCAATTGAGTGAACCAACTTCTCTATGAGACCCAACTGAAATATATGCTTCAAAACCAGGACCCCACCAGTGCCAAACAGCATCTGGTGTAGCGCTGTATAGGCTGCATCCTGCAACTCTGGAATGGTGCACTGCATCATCTTGACTAGCTCGGGAATAATATCATACTCCAGATATTTCTTAATGCAGGATTCTCCACCAGAGAAAGCTAGCTTCATTAATAGAAAGGCAGACTCGGATTTCATTGACTTCTGTTGTGTTTGTAAAAGTTCAAAGAGTCTTTTGATGAGGGGGCTTTTTAAAATCATGTCTCTGATTTTTGGGTCCCCTGCTTTCTCAATAATTGGTATGAGGTCTTGCATTGCTTCCAATACCTGCTTGTAATTGCTATCAAGTACCTTGTGGAGTAGATCTTCAAAAGTTTGCGGCCTTGGTGAAGAGGAAACATTCTGGTCTGACAACACAAATCTTTCCAAACGAAGCCTCACTTGCCATGGCAAAAGTTTTAGATTAGCATGTTGAAGATGCCCATTTGTAGGATGGCCCCCTAACTCATAAAATGCTTTCAATATGACAATGGCACCATGTTGTGCCACTTCAGTTCCATTCTCAAGAAGTTTGATTAGATTTTTCTCGATTTCAGAAGCAATCATTCTCTCAACAGCTTTTGACTTTCCTGCTTTGACCAATGACATCAATATTGTAAACATGCTCTCATGCCATTCCTCAGCTTCAGGAGAGAGCAAATCAGCCAGTTGGTTGAAGGGGATACTCTGAAGCACCTTATCGACTGTATCCGTACTTCCAAATTCTGCAAGCTTTGCAAGGAACGCTGAAACGTTTGTTTGGACCATGGGGTCCTCACAGTTTTCTAGTATAACTGCCAGCTTATCAATTGCATCAGTACTTTCAAGTGATGGAACGTAATTGCAATAGTCATTTCTATTGAATATATTTGTGATGGCTTCTGCAGACACTACAACCAGACTCTGTAAACCAGATGATATAAGGGCTTCAATTCTAGGTCCCAACATGCAAACAAAGCTTGCTCTGCTGACTTCATATTCAGATATGGATTTGCTAGCCATTAGAGCCTGGACAATTGCTTCTAAGGTGATAACTGCTTGCTTTTCTTCTAAAACGCTGAGGAGTATCTCTATCTTTTGTCCAACAATTCTTTTGATGCTTTCTTTCCCAAAAACAAAAAGCCAAGGGCAAATAAATGCTGTTTCTTCAACTCTAGCTTCATCTACTAAAAGCGCAATTGCATAATTTTTCTTGCTATCAAGGTACAGCGAAACCATGTCATGTACTTGATACAAGGGATCTGTATCAGTTTTCATCAGCAAGGAGCCCTCAACAAGCTTGCCAACTACGAGAGGGAATATGCTCTCCTGCCCAATAACTGACCAAATAGCCTCCAAACCAGCTTCAGGTACATGTTCAACCCATGAAAGAGCAGCAAGAGCTGTGAAGAGCTTCCTAGAGTCTCCAGGCATTGCTTCTAGACTGAACTCAAATGACCCAAAAATGGTTAGCGTGTTTTCAGCTTCTTTCTCATTTACGTAAGAGACAGGACCGGGTGCACATGTGGCAAAGGTGGATAAATTTGTGATGGCTTTCTCCCATTTTTCAGATCTTGTTTCTTTCCTGAGAGCCTTACCCATGACAGCCACTGTAAGAGGGTGGTGGCCACAACGCTCAAGCAAGCTTTCAGCGATAATCTATGAAACAACAAAATCTATCATAAAGCAAACCAATTGTTAAAAAAATAAACAGTAAAGGCACTAGATAACTAGATATGAAGACGCGGGGGGGGGCGGCCGGTGGGGGGGTTAGAAGCTTTAGAGGCCCATATTCAGGAAAAAAAACTGGGGATGATGGGATTTGTTTTTAAATGATATAGGCCTTGCAGTGATATTGTTGGCAGATCTTTAGAAGGCCAAACAGCACTGTTAAAACGTTTCCTTCACCCTTTTTCTATTTAAAATCATCAACTCTAGAATAACTTGCTAAAATCATACTGTAGGTGTGAATCAAGGTTTTTACCTAATAGGTTTTTAATTGAAACCCTAAGAATAACATCAAGACTAAATGAGTATTGAGGTCTTGATGAATTTGGTGTGAATGATTGGATCTTGCACTGATTTTCATGACAAAAACCATTCAAGAAAGATATTGAAATTTTTTTTTTTGATAAGTAAGAAAGATATTGAAACCATTCAACTTTTTTGGGGTTTATTATGTATTTCTTAAAATATTATTCATAGTTTCTTTGGGTTCATGCAGGTCATCAGAAATTCTGAATCAGCTTAAACTACTTTATGTTCTTGTCACTGCTATCCCTGTTCAAGTTCTGCTTACTGGGTACATTTATCTCTTGTACATGTTACTTTTCCTATATTCTAAATTCTCCATGCGATATTGAATCTGATGGGAGCAGTACAAAACAAAATGAAAAAATGAAAATAAGAACATTCACTAGAAGCTTAAGTTTTCAGATAACAAGCTTTAACAGGGTGGTCACTTTATCATTTGACTTGCAGAATCTACAATGACAACCAAGTTTGAAGCCGTTGTCAAATTATCATGTTCATCCTTCTGATCCATTTCGTTTGAGGGTGGTTCTTATTTTATATATTTTTCGATCATAAAGTGTTTGAGATAGTTCATAGAATGCCGGATAGCATCCCAGAAAGTGAGCTATAACAAAATGTGGCTTTTATAGGTCATGCTTGTTGAGTGACTTTGGCTGAGTTTGGATAAAAGATGGTTTCAACTCATCTCATCTAATAATTACAATTTTATCAAATTCTCACGCAAAATATAATAAACAATTCAACTTTTTCAAATTTCAAAATAATAACAATAATATTAAAAAATAATATTCTAACAATATTTTATTCAACTTTTAAATTAAATCTAAATTCATCTTATCTCAACTCAACTCACTATCCAAACCTCACCTTAGACAGGACCAATGGATTGGCAATAGAGCAATGCTACATGCATGAAGACCAAAGGCATTTAATCAACACATTTTTGTTATGCACATATCTTTATCATCAACAGAATGAAATGATGGGCATAGTCACATCTTTCCATGTAATAATGAACAAAAAAAATACAAAAGGGAGAGATTCAGTTCATACCGGCAACTCTTCCTCGCTAAGGAGGCTATGGTACACAAGGATTTCCTTGCTTATTTCCCTTATGTCATCTTTGCCTAACTCAACTTTCTCAGCTTCTGTAATTTCATAGACAGCTTCATTTCTCGTTGTTACTAAGTATTTGCAATCATTATCATACAGTTTTGTAAATCGTTCAATTATGTCCTGCTCCCACACATCATCAAGAAGGATCAAAATGCTCTTCCCGTACAAGGCTTCTTGAAGCAAGCAACATATGTAATCAAGATCTCCAGCGTTATCCTTAATCTTCTTCCAAAATCCAATCTGCACAAGAAATTTACAAAATTTTCGAGCTAATCGGCTCTGATATTCGGCCTTGTTTCCGTTACAGGCAGCTCTGCTGCACCATTGCCCAAAGCAAAGCTCAGCTGCACCGCCCACAAATTTAGCTGGCGGATCACAAACCACTTGACGAGCCATACATGACTTCCCAATACCAGATAACCCAACAATAAGAATGACCCGATGAGAACCCTCCTGCTCTAGTAAATTCCTTATGAAATTACACTTACTAGATATCGGGTAACCTTGTTCACTATTTATCTTTAACCGAAATGGGATGTCTTGTGCAGTGGATTCTATCACCTTCTCAACATTTTGCACCAATATTTGAGAGTCAAGCCACCAGTTTAAGTCACCCTTGATTGTATGGACTACTTTCCCAAGTGGGTCCCCAGCCATAGAACTCCACACTATCTTAGCCAAGTTCTTGAACTTACTTCTTGACACAACCCTTCTTGCCTTCATGATGTTTGGATGAAGCCTTTCCACCAGGGCATTTAAGCTTTGAATTTGGTTATCTAATCGATGGTTATGAAGCTTGGAGACATGCTTTTGCTTGATTTTGCGAGTCAAATTCTCGAGATCATACACAAACTCCTCTAGTCTTTTGATTTTCTTCGGAGCTTCTTCAAGATCCCTAGAGGCTTGCTCCAATGCAGCAACAGCCCCCACCATACTCGACACTAATTGTGTTGCTGACGAAACAACTTGTAAAGCATCCATTGCTGTATGAGCTAGAATGCCACCCATGTTTCCATATTTTCCCCTATCAAACAAATGCCCTCAAAATAAGGATCGAAGTAATCCCAAAAACCTTGATGACACCCTAATAATGATCCAACGTGAAATGACACAGATTTACTTAACATCACTCATGACGAGTAATCATGGGTTCTAACGTTCTAACAAAATTGAAAACACACGTTGCTCACGCAGATCTGGAGTTGAACCAATAACAGTAATACAATGATTTGTCTAAATCGGATGATGAATAGGAAATTATTCTCTAAGTTCTCCGTAGCATTCGAATCACATCTTCTCGGAAACTCCAATTTCTCCATTACTGTCTCTTGCGCAGTTAACTACGAATCCACCCAACAAGAAAAACTCCACCATAGAAAAAAGGTGTGCGGCTGACTTGGCAACTTAAATCTGGATTATCGAGAAAACCATAGAAAATGTTTCCCACTGACTAAGCCTGTCACCACGATCCAGCAAGTTCCACCAAATTTCAATCAGAATTCACTTCAACCTAAAAAATAAACTTGAAATCTCCAACGAATTATGCCCATTCTGCAAAGATCACCACCATTAGCAAAGATACATTTCAGATCAGAATCCGTAACAATCAGAGACCAAGTCTCTAAAGACCCAGTTTCCTTGAAGGGAGTACGTCGAACTCATAAAAAACAAACCAATCTTTCAATCGAAACCCAGTTCTTTAAAACAGTTCTTTTATATCATAATTTTAAAAACTTCCCGAATCCAGTAACCATAGCAGGAAAGTGAAGAACTTTCAATATTAAAGAAGGTTTGAGAACTACATATGCATTTAAATTCAGAGTCAAAGGTCAGAAAGATTGTCTTACCCTGATGGCCTAGAGTGAAACCCATAAAGCTCTGTAAATGGAAAACAACAATTAAGAAAAGTAAAGTCGGTACTTTATAATTCTGTGTGTGTATATGTATATACAGAATTAACGTTGAAAATGAAAGAAATATCCAAAGGCAGAAACTTTGAAACAGAAAGGACATCTCGCTACCCCGCCGAAGTGATCATAAACCATCAAGAACATTCGCGCTTGAGAAGCAGACTCAAGCATCTTTCTTTGCTAGAACAGTGAGCAAACCGATCACTTCACGTCCTACAGCTCATTTAGGATATATAATGAGTAAACAATTTAGGATAATGATAATTTATTACCTCCAATAGCTCATTTATTTCTTATTTATTTAATAATTAAAAAAGTGATTATAAATGAATTTGTATATTTTTTAAAATTTATTTAATGATTAAAAATGTTAAAAAAATATTTAAAAAATAATAATAAAAAAGTAAAAATTTCAAATATATAATAAAATAATAAAAGAATAGTAAAAAAAAAATCAGCCTATCATTACCCAACAGTTTATAGGCGGTACACATTTTGAAGAGAAAAAACAAACTTCCAATAAACTATGAAGCTTTGAAGAGATGTGAATGCTTTCCTAACTCTCGTCCTCTGGAGGATCCCAAATTATATGTTTGAGGATTGGTTTGTGAGCACGGCAAGTACATATGGTCTGTGGTTTCGCATGGGCATGCCCACCATGTAAATTATTACACCTTTTCTTTAGTGAAAAATAATCTAGAAAACAACTAATTCGAAATGGAAAATGTTAAACGTACGTGACAAAAATTTATAAAAAACTTACTAGTCCATCTGTCCGTAATTGATATCATGTTGAAAATCATGAAATTTAAAATTTAAAATTTAAAAAAAAAAACTAACAAAATGAATCTTATAAATATAAATATAAATACATATAATACTACTCATCATTAGAAAGTATTAAACTATCATTTAATCACTCTTCGCTTGCTTGAGGTGCTTGCATGAGCTTTTTTTTTTTTTTTTGGATAATTTTGTTCATTTATAAAAGAGGAGTGTTATAACCACAAAGTGATTACATAAAAATAATTTTACAAACTGACGTGACTTCATATAATCTGTCAGATTTGCTTTACAATAAAAATAACTTTATAATCTGACAAACCACATCAAATCATATTAATTTGTAAAATTACTTTTATATAACCAGATTGTGATAGACATCAAGAGAAGGCCGGGGCGGGCGGGTAGATTAATGTCTCAAGTACGAAATTCTTGTTCCCCAAACATGGAGTAACGGGGGCCTCAGATTATATATGTTTCTCTTCCAAAGTTGATTTCTCTTCCTTCTTAAAGGCTGAAAATATTTGGATTGTGATTTGAGTCAAACAGGCCGGATCTTTTGGGTTACAAATTATTGTTCGAATTTGAGGGTCTGATCAAATGGAAGTGAGATAAATGCATCAAGTGAGATAGCTTTACAATATTTATTACTATCCATATAAATGAACATGATCTAAAGAGTATTATTAATTCATTATAAGAAAGTTTTTTTAAATATCATGATCGAGTTGGTACGTAATTAATTGGTAATATTTTGTTCACTAATCTATTATTTCTTTGGCCATGATGACAACCTTTGATCTACATATTCCCTAATCTTGATTTTGACCAAGTAAAATTTTCTCTACAATAGCTAGATAGACACCAAATTAAGGAAACTAGTTATAATGATCGATCAAGATATATATATATATATATATAATGTAGTAAAGCCGAATTAAGTTGTCAAATTAGGGTGAACAAGTTAGCTACCATGATGATCATCCTCTTTGTGCCGTGACCCTTGGAATTTAGTTTCTAAATTTTAAGTATAGGCATTGATAGCTGTAAGAATAGTTGGCCTCCAAGCATGCAATGCACCCAAATTAACAAGAGCCATCTCTATTTATAATCACCAAAACCACAAAACAGAAAAACAAGGAGCAAGAAACGGGTAGGACGTTAAATCACAGAAAACACAGCCACAAATGCAAAACTCACCCTTCCCATTCCGACAACTCTTCCTCTTTTATTCTGTTAACCTTACAACCCTACCACCTTTAATTTGTTTGCATCTATATCCTCGTCCCTCCCTCTCCTCTTTCAGGAAGGGCAGTGACCGGGCATAAATTGCCTAGCTATAACCTATTCCCACATCTGATCTCTCTTTCTTTCTGATCTCTCCCCGATAGCTAAAAGCTCACGAGCTTGACCATATCTTTTGCTACAAAGTAAGTATCTGAGAATGGAATATAAGCCTTGGCTGATATTCCTCGTCCTTTCCTTGGCCGTGGTGGCCGAGTCATCTTCACTCCATGATGCCACCAACTGGGGTCTCACAAAATATGGCAGTACTGCAGGCTCCTGCAATAGTGAAGTGGGGGTCTGCATTGGAGAGGGCAATGAAATGTTGATGTCTTCTCTTCATGCCCGACATCTTGCCCAGCAAAAGTACATTAGCTATGGAGCTCTCAAGGCCAACGGCGTTCCCTGTGGCCGCCGCGGCCAATCCTACTACAACTGTCAAATGAGGCAACAGGCTAATCCTTACAGACGTGGTTGCAGCATCATTACCCACTGTGCCAGGATCACTGATTGAAGAACTTTAACTGCATGCGCGGAAGAGAGAGAAAAAGTTGATCAAGATATAATATGATGATTGGTTACTATATGTTATTGACAGAACATGCATGGGATTGTTGAATAATCATGAGGGCTTGCAAGATTTCCTCCGTTTTTCCTTCTATTTTGGTTTTGGTTCATACATATATGTATGCATGTGTGTGTGTGTTATTATAAGCATGTCTTATCCATCTCTACGTGAGGTGGTTGCAAAAGGGTTTCTTTCCTTTGTTTATAATGTGATATCCTCTTCGTCTTCATCGTCGTTTTCTTTCTGTTTTCTTATCATGTGTATCATTGTTATATGGAGGAAATGAAAAGGCTAGAACGTCTTTTGGTGTTATTTAACTATAATAAAGCTAATTGGAGTAGGTTTTTGTCTGCAATTTTTCTAGCCTGTCCCCCCAACCCCGGTTCATGCATGCTGCAAATTTATTACGTTCTTTCTGTCTATCCTGTTAAATTTCCCCCGTCTTGTAGCACTTCCTGTAATTCAAACAGATCTTCTTGGTGTAAGAGGCAAAAAAAAAAAAAAAAACTCAAATAGAATATTATGGACTAATTTCCTTTCTAGCTAAAACTTTTATTAGTAAATTAATGATTTGTTATTTTATCACAATATTGTTAATCTATATATACAGTCCCTTGATCTTGTTTATAATTGTTGGTATTTGATTTAGTGAAGAAGAAAAGAAGAGAACTAAAGATGCGAAGGAATGTGCTCTGTATATTAAAATCTTCCAACGTACAGTGTGGTCAGTAGCTCTATATATATTATATAGTAAGTACAGTAGGGCAAATAAAAAGAATAAGGCAAAAAATGAATAAAGAATCTTTTTAACAAACTATACAGAAAATGCTAATAGAATGCTTAGCATCCTTTACTTCTAAAATTATCTGGTGGTTGCATGGTTGGCTGATTATTTGGATGACTCGTGGCAGCTTGCTGTGATGAAGTGGCTTGCATGGTGTGCTGTTGTTGTGATGACTGTATTGCTTAATTTAATAATAATTGAGAAGGGCCCGGAAGGAATGACCACGTTGCACCCATTAATGATCAGTTGTTCAAAGCAGATAACGACCCGAGTGTTTTTGGGTACTAAGAATATTAGCGTTGGATTGATTATTTTATTTTTTAAATTTTGATTAATATGTAATTTTTTTACTTTTAACTAATTATTTAAAATTTAAAGTTTATATTAGATTAGTCATCACACTTTTTATAATAATAAAATATTATTTTTATTATTTTTATTTTATTTTTATAATTTTTAATAACTTCCAACAAATCATGTTCATTTTTATTTTCACAATCTAACAATCTATAATATAATAATCTCATATGTATATAGATGGTAAAATCTTATATGAATAAAAATCTCATATTTATTATATAATAATCTTAAAAAATACTTTTAGATTTGCTATAATTCTTTTCATATTTAAAAAGAAAAATAAATTTACTGTAGCTTATAGTTTGGATAAAAATAATTTAACTAATTTAATATGGAGTAAATATAAATGATATTTACTAAATTTAAATATGAAAAGATATTTGGTTAATCCAATACCAATATTCTAAAACTGTTCAAAATTAATCTTCAAATAGTCAACTTTAAAGTACAGAGCCAACTCCAAAAAGAAATCAGAAAGGAAATTACGTCTTCAACACAACAAAAAAAAAAAAAAAAATGGTAGCGTGCTCGAGGCATTTATTGCCTTCAAAATTCAACTGTCAGCATTGCATGTAATGAAGGCAAAAAAAAATTGAACCAAATCCTCTAGTACGTACTGGAGTTTCTTAATTTATCCCAGGAAACGATGGAAGGATCGCTATTTCCCACCATCCTCTCGGAGTATATATCTTGATCCCCAGATACATCAGACTGGAGAAAAATATGTAAAAGCAAATAAACATCCAATATAAATTAAATGCAAAGAATATGAACAGGTGGCTGGGAATGGAATAGAAAAACACCCTACTCTTCTCGTTCAACATATACAGACACAAACAAGCACTCTCAAGTCAAGAATATTCAAACCTCAATTGGAAGCTCGATCGCCACCAACTAGCTGTTCAAACTTCAATATATATAGCAAATTAAAGCACTTGGCTCTCTTTCATTCTTTGTTTCTGAAGCACTATAATGTGAATTCTATTATGATGGAGTAGCAAGCTGTCTTTGAGGTTTCATTTGACCATCTTTTTCTTTTCTTATTTCCTTCTCCCACTACTACTACTACTGGCTGCTATTCCTCTCTCTCTCTCTCTCTCCCCTTGTCCAAAGGAAGAAATGAGGAAAATCTGGCTTCCATTCTCTTGGAGAATGGTAAAGGATGGCCGCGGCAAACTGTAAAGAAAGAAAAAAGAGAACTGAGCTGATCTAACTGATTCGCCTCGTGAATCGTTTAATTCCATGCATGAACCACGACCAACTCAATTTGTCGCTCCCAATCTCCTTTGTGTGCGTGTGTTGCATTTGTTTTTGTTTTATTTTTCAAGATATAGAATGATGCATGCTTCGTGTTTTCTGAAAAGAGAAAAATTGCTGTGTCTGTAAACAGTCATGTACCGTACCATTCCTTCTTTGTTTTGAATAAGATACTAAATATTATATATTCTTAAAAATAAATCTACAATAATGTTATAAATAAATAAATCTACAATTAATGAATAATCACCCCCGATTACAATTTAATGAAATAAATCTACAATTAAGTCGAGTTGAAATGTCTTAAATATTAATACTTGTCATTAAAATCACTAATTAAAGTTTATACTAGGTAACCAACCATATTTGTATTAATTAATTCCATGTTAATTATATATTGACCTCTTTTTTCTCATTTAAGTTGATTTTTTTTTCTGTTTTTATTGCAATTAAACATTTATTTTAAAATACTTTGTTTTTTACGAAGATAAACATGAGTACTCTGAGCCAAAAGGGTTAATTTTTTTTTTATTAATTTAGTTTTCCTGCAGTGGGATAAGATGGGTGCGGAGCTATTGGGGTGGGCAAAGTAATTAATTAACGTGATTAAAGCATATATAAAATAATAGCTTTGTCAATCAGAGACAAAATTTCCTTGTCCAAAAAGTAGGCTGCATTTACAACACCAATCCTGCTGACTGGCGGGGTAATTTCGTAAATTTGAAGAGAAGCTAATTAAGGATTCTAGAGGCTGCACTTCGTCTTTCCCGCTCAGTGCACGAACCAAGAAGGCAAGAACGATACCCAGCCCCTTCTCATCTCCGCCATCGGCACGGCTCCGCACCGGCACGTCTCTGCCACTGGCATGTCTGGGCACGACTCTCTCGCCACCAGCACGTCTGGGCACCTCGGATTCGGGTTTCGTAGCCATCAAAACGAGGCATTTGACAATATCTTGTGTAACATCCCCGATAACCATCTCTGACTTTTTCTCTTTTGTGGTCCCTTGCCATGTGATTCCCTGAGGTCTCACTTTCACCGAAAGTTATTAGCTTCCCGAAACCAAGCAGATGCATGACTTGGATCATCTGAATCAACTTCAGCAGGTGCACTGGCCATTGAAGTTACCATGTGAATTGGTGCTGAAAGACTTAAATTGTTTGAGGAAGACATACTGGCAGCTATAACAAATTAGTAAGACATACTGGCAGCTATAAAAAATTTATACCATTCATTATGCATGAGAGAGAGAGAGGTCCAGTTACAAAGGAGGCTCATCTACAAGATCTTTTGCATCTTTCAACCACTTGTTTACGAAATCATATTCATGAAAATGATAGAAGCACCAGCAATGAAACTAGAAGTTAATACAAAACAATTAATTGCATTACTTATTATCTAACACTTGCTCAAGGCTTAGGGAATAACTTTTTTTTAATAAATTTAATCACGAAGTATGTTTGAATAAATTTAAATCCGTCATTATAATTACAAGGGTGAGTAAAATTATATTTCACATATTTTCTTAGTGATGTTTGAGCTTAGAAGCCTAGTCAACTAACTAGGCTCGACATTTTTTTGTCCTGGATGGTTGAAATCATCTTTCTATCTCGTGGCTATGAGAATTTTGTGACTCTCTTTCTCATTTCATCATACATCTTATGTGCAATCTGTTTACCCATCGCAACAACCATCTCTCATTTCCATATCATTTATTTATTACAACACAAGAGGGAGGAGAGCAGATTCATAACCATCCTCATACCCGAACATCCTAATCAACCTAAATTTATTGCAGAATCACACACAGAGGAGAGAGAGAGAGAGAGAGAGGAGAGCAGATGGAGTGGGTTTGCTTTCCGTCACGGGATGGAGGAAAGCAGATTTAGTGAGAACTGCTTTCTGGCGTCTCCGTTCGCGGATGAACTGAGGGTGAGGGGGGAACTACGGAAAGGACAACTTCAACTTCAACTTCAACGAGGGAGGAATTTCGGGAATGAGAGCTTCAACACACCGTTTCAACAAGTCTGTAATTTCGTCTCCTGGGCACAATAATCCAATCCGCACCGTTTCATTAAATCCCCTTACATGTCATCAGGGGTGCGCAAGGGGTGCACCAATTTGACTACGTTTAGATTTTTCCTTACAACATATATATATATATATATAATAATGGGTTGTCATGCTAAGTTCTAAGCATTTCCTTCACGACTGTAATGCCGCATTGTTCTCCATATTGGTTGTAATCTGCGTTTCTCATTTTGTTCATTTTTTATCTACTCGGACTGATCAAGATTTTAATGAACTTTTTCTTTTGTTTTTCTTTTTATGAAGCATGAAATTGAATTTTGAATAAGTACCTGAAATCATAGAGAATGAATGCCAAAATAGGTGAGTAAATTATTAAATTTGTGGGTTAGATTCTAATTTTCATGTATTTTTCATGTTTGTTAGTTTGGTGAATTGAAATTCCACTTGTGAAATTGTCATGTTTGGTACTCCTTTAAAGTTTGCGAAGACGGCCATGTTAGCTCTAAAATTACTCGAGGAAGTGGGGTGAAAACGATACTCTGTGTTGGGAGCACTTTCGAAGATCAAGAGAGTATGTGCAGATTGTCTCGCGGAAAGAGACACAGGGGAATGAGTGAGTAAATGCAAGACGGAGGAAGAAGAAGAGAGCGTGAGCAGAGATCTGTACGAGTGCTGGGCTGAATGAAACGTAAAACGCGCGTTTGATTCAAGAGTAATTCTACTCTTAGGCCGGTTTATTCACCAACACCACACACTAGTGATGTGGCAAACCGGTTTCTTAAAAACGGTCTAATAATCTCTCTCTCCCTTCCTTGCCTAATCCATCTTCTTCTCCCTCCCTCTGCGAACCCCTCTCCCCCCTCTCTATGAAGAATCCCTCTCTCCCTCTCAAAATCGGAGTTCAGTCACTCAAGAGAGAAAAAGAGCCCCAAGTTTTCATTGCTTAGAAAAGACGTGGAAGAATCGATTGGTTCAGGCCTTACCCAGAAAAGAACACCACTGAAACTATTAGCATAAAGTTTTCATCTTTATCACGCTTAGAGCTTTTTACTTAAAATGAAGCAATGGGAACAGAGAAATGAGCACGCTTTACCATTTGTGAGCCTCTGTGCATAATAAATCTCAATTCAATGGCATTGAAAAGAAAAGAAGCTTCTCTGTGTTTTGGGGCTCTCCTCTGTTTTTAGGCTTCTGCATATGGATTACTTTCCGAAAGGTGTAAACTTTCTTTTCCAAATAGAAGCTTTCCTTTGCTCAATTCGACTTTATACTAAAGTAAGTTCAGCTATTGACAACTGGGTCTTTATTTCTTTCTGCTCTTCCTGTTGTTCTTTTTTTTTTTTTTTTTGAAATCCTTCTTGCTATTCTTGATGACTGATGAAAGATGTATATTTCGTTTCTTCGAAAAAAGTATGGAAAAGCTATCAAAGAACAGGTTTGTATACTTTTAAGATAGAAGAGGGAGAGAACTCGATCGGACTTGAAGCAAAATAAATAAAAATCTTGCTATCTTCTAAAACAAATAGACAGGCTCTAGAGAGGGAGAGATAAAGGGATATGGAAGAGAGAGAGACATGTGTTAAGCAAAAGGAAGAAGACTGGAAGATATTAAAACAAAAACAAATCCAAAAAGGCAAGGAATAGAAAAGGAGGGGGATTAAGTCTGAAGTTCCTCGAGAGAATAGAAAAGGAATAGTGATTAATTATTTCAAAAAAATAAAAACAAAAACAAAAATAAGCCAGCTCAGCCTTGGTGTGTGGAACAAAAAAAAAAAAAAGTGCCACGTCAAGTGTGTGGTGTAAGTAAACAGTAACTGATGAGTAATTTTAAGAGTTATTTGAATAATGAGATAAAATGATTTTATATGAAAATTAAATAAAATATTATTCGAATACTATTTTTTAATATTATTATTATTTTAAGATTAAAAAAATTAAATTATTTATTATATTTTATGTATAAATTTAAAAAAATTATAATAATAAAATGAAATAGATTGAGAATATTTCTCAGTCAAAACGACTCCTTACTCTTCTCAAAATAATAAATTCAAGAGTTGATAAATACCAAGATTTTAAAATTCCACAAGAAGAGTAATGCTAAATGTTTTCTTAGGGCACAAGTCTTGAAAAAAAAGTAAAATTTATTATTAAAAATTAAATTTTCTTTTTATGTGAATTTTAAATTTACTAATTTAAAAAAAAAATGAGTACACAATTAGATTTACACACCTATACTAGACAAATCATTTCACTTAACTGTGTCTGCTTCAACTTCACACTAAACTATACGTGCAAACATCACAGAAAGCTTTCCCCCATTCAGCATCCTACTTTTCAAAGTGCATTTTGAATCCTGAATGCTCAACAGGAAAAAAGAAAAGAAAAGGGCCACATTCCATAAACTATTCAGTTTTGCAAATCTCGTACATCTGCTTTGAAGTTCATAACATAAAATTAAACACTCCAATACAACATGCAGCATTGAGAAGACTCCGTGTTTTTGGAATTTCACCGAGACCCTTTCCGCCTCTGGCTACCAGGACTAGCAACAGTCATCATGCTAACCGGTTCGGCTGAACTATACGAGTTGGTGTGACCATACACAGCATTTCCTCGAAGGCCATGACTTGGAACTTGGCGAGATGATCCCAAACTTGAATCACCTCCTCTGATACACTCGGCCGCTAACCTCTTGGCTTCGTTGATGAGCATTTCTAACTGTTTAAGCAAGCCATGTATTTCGGTAAACAGACTTGAAATAGGAACTATAATACTAGGGTAATAAGTAAACAGAAGGATATATTAACATGATTCCTCGTGCCCTGAAGCACCAAAAGGATGGGAACCACCGTGCTTTGTGTCATCAAATATGTGCAACTTGCAAATACCCGGACCATATGTCAGCTAAGCAAGGGAACTAGTTTTGGTAGAATGGATAAATAAGGATCACTGCTTGAAAGAGGATTCACATAGCGATGAAGATTGAAACTTTCAAATGCTTCAAGCTCAAAACAGTATTTCATATCAATTCTAATTCCCCCTATTTTTTTTGTATATCAGTTATCCTAATTCCTTTGAAATTAAAAAACTTCATGAGATCAACAAAGCATCCTTACTCTCTATAGAAAGCATCGATTTTAGTTCTGTTATGTACCCGAATTTCATTCTCCTTCAAGCGGTCCTGGAGAGCATTTACGGCAGGACTTAAACTGCAACAAACTCAAAAGAGAGTGAGTATCAACCAAAAGCCAAGCACTAACAATAGCAAATGAGGTGGGAATTTAATTCTGACCAATATTCCATTAATTTGCACAGGGAAGCCTGATAAGTTGAGGTGTGATGTATGAAAGTAAGAGGATGAACTTTCCCGCCCCTACGTAAAAATTAAGCAAATTTGAACGCATGGCAAATGATTAGCAAAAACATGAAGAAATTGCGGGTCATGATAATAAGTTGAAGCATATCACTTGATCACCTTATATTTTGCAATATGGCTTGGTTATATGCAGCCCGCTCCTCTTCATACAGCACATGTTGCAAGTCCGTAAATGACATTAAAGGTGAATCAAGCTTGATAAGGGATGACGTTGGCAAAACATGAAGAGGAATTTCTTTCCTGGCATACTCCGCACCACTGCCAAAAGAAAAAAAAAAGTAATTCAGGATTTAAGGCGCCCTTTACAAACCCCAGTTATACTGGATACACTAGACTAACAAGCAAATGATTATGAAATAAAACACACGTTTTCCAAGGTAAGAAAGATGATGAAACTCGAGTACAATAAAACAAGCGAAAGAAGGTTAGACGGGTGTCAGAACAGACCAATCCACAATTTGCAATAGAACATACACTTGCTTTAACCCCCACCCTCCACCTCCAAAAAAAGAAAAAATAGAACAAAAGTATTCTTAAAAAAATAAAAACAACAAAAATATTAAGACCCCTCCATGTTCAACTTTGCATCTCAACTGCCCTCAATGGATGATGATGCGCATCCAAATTTTGCTGATTACAAGGAATAATCCATTAAAAAGGAGACATTTGTAACTTATCAAGGAGACATTTGTAGAAACCTTACGAGTACATGATAGTAAAAAGTATTAATAAAGCATCAGAAACAAAGAAAGACCAGTGGCAAGCAGGACAAACACTTTCATGATAAAATAATGGGAAGCTAGAACTTATCGATATTGCAAAAAGCATTGGTCAAAGCATTACCTGAGAGCATTGAAATCTTTGGTGTTTCAACCATTTCATTTTCCAGTAATGCAGTAAATTAAAATCACCAATATTATTTATGTATTCCTGATGGTATCTATTGGTGTTGCATGTGTAGGAATGGGGGCAAATCTGTAGATCATCTTCTACAACACTGTGAGGTAGCTCGAGGGTTATAGAACGAGGTATTTAGTAGATTAGACTTGGGTTGGGTCATGCCTGAGACAGTAGTGGCGATGCTGGCTAGTTGGACAGATCTAAGAGGCAATCAACAGATCAAGGCAGTTTGGAAAATGCTTCCTATTTGCATCATGTGGTGTGTGTGGCAGGAGTGCAATGAACGGACATTCAAGGACAAAGAGAGATCGATGGAGGAACTAAAAGCTTTCTGTTTTAGAACTCTTTGTACTTGGGCTGTAGCCATTAATTTTAATGGTCAAGATTTCCATAACTTCCTTGTATCCTTTGCTCCTACGTAGTTAGGGCATCCATTGTACTGAACATGGCTTTGCCCATTCTTTATTAATATACTTTTACTTATAAAAAAAAAAGTTAAATTTAAAATTCAGCTAGTATCTTATCCCTTTAATACTTTATGGAAATTCAAAACACTGTTTTTACAGCGACAATTCTTGTGCCATTTGCCATTGCAGCTGTTGGTAACTTCAATTGGTTTTATATCCTAATAATTATAAGTTAAATTTCCAAAAGCATTTCAAGGGAATGAATCAGCAGAAACCTGGAGTTGAACTATACATTAAACCACGGGATAATGGACTAGGATGCCTGATTCCCATCATTAAACCAGTTATTTTTCATAGAAGGAAATTCAGGCCTCCAACCCAGGCTAATGTGGGCCATCAATGGTTTATTCACTTGGTGCGAAGAGTGTGGCTGTAACAGATTCAAAAATATGAAAACCACCAGCAACGCAAGAAGAAGTAGCACAATATAATAATGATTGGAAAAAAAACAAACTTCTCATCTAACATGGGTAAATATTGTACATCACACGGATGAGTTTCCAAATAGACAAATATTGTAATTCTTTATGATAGCAGATATAAACACCAGTACTTGATGAGAAAATAGAAAGATACCAAGTGATCAAGTACATAGTCATTTATACCTCATGTCCAAATTTGAACGGTGCATTGCTTCTTGCATACTTTCTGACATATCCATGGGGTCTATATCAACAATGATTTTGTCTGAACTATCAGCACGATAGTTTCCTCCCATCCTTTCCCTCCCTATATACTTGGCATCTGAATCAGCAAAGGAAACCCCCAACTCTGCAGACCTTCCACCACCCTAGCCAATGAAAAATAATTACACATTTCATACAATGGCAATTGTAGAAACTGTTTTGTCCACCAACCTATCCAATCCTACATGATTATATATTGCATCTTGCATATAGTGACAACTGCAAAAACCATTATCCTTACACGTAAAACACAAAAACTAGATACATTCTGCACACACTCACTCAAATTTCACCCTAGTACAACAAACCAAGACCATCATCTGGTCAATCCCAACGTAAATGAATTCAGTCTAATCAAAAATGTATTTTAAAATATATTTCCTTCATTTTCCTCGATGGAGTAAAATCACTTTTGAGCTAAAAGTAACCAAATCGTACAAAACAGTAAAACATTCTTACAGCGAATAATACTGCATGGTATAGGACGACAGTAACTGAATTAGGTGGCAAAGATCATGAAAGGAATGGAAACATTTCCAAACTTTGCTATTTCCATATAATAGTTCATATGGTAAGCAGTTAAAACTTCTCAAATATGTGATGGGATCCTTTTGTTCACTAGTCAACTAGCACGCAAGTGGACAACGTTGGTATGAGAAGCAATCTCTTGCAAAAACATATTTTTTAAAGATTATTTATGTTCCAATTTTGTTTATAGGTGATAGAAGGGAACGGGAACAGGGATGGTCATCCATTAAAAGAAGGTTCAAATCACCATAAGAGAACAGTAACTTTCAGTGTAGATGAAAATTTTCTTCTATGGACTGTGATTCATATCAATATTCCAAATTAGACTGTGATTCATATCAATACTACAAAAACCACACAAAGAAATCATAACTCAACCATTATTCGGAACTTACCCGAAGTGGATATGTGCATCCCTGTTTGTTTAGGAACCCATTTTTGCCTTCTTAGGAAAAATAAAAAATAACCCAGCTCTCCCATCCATCAATTAAGCACGCTTAGGTCAATTGTAATAGATTTTGATGGGTTGAATATTCACAACTTCCTTGTAACAGCTGTTAATCATGCCTAGGTGTTGCGCTTGTATATGTCCTGTGTACTTGGGCTATGCCTACCTTTTTCATCAATAAAATTATTGTTTATCGATTAAAAAAAACAGTTGAACATATAGATTGAGCATTAGGAATTTACTAGATAAGTAGGCCATCAGGTGTCTGCAGAAGGGCATAAAACTCAGTTTTAAACTTCAAACTAACAGACAACAACTTTTCAGAAATTGAGGAACTAGATATTATCCACACTAGGGGCTGTGCAGAAAATCGTAGAACCCGATTCGCCCGATAGATCCGATCCAACCCGTCTGAAAAACATGGTTTGAAATAGTTTGCAGGTCGAACCCGCTAAATGTCAAAACGATCCGACTATTTATTTTCTTTCACACGATTCTTCTTCGTCTTATTCTTCTTCTTTTCTGCACAGCCCTAAAACCAAACCTCACCAATCAGGAGCAAAGCCCCGACACCGCAACCAAAGAAAGAATTCAATTTCTTTTCCTTTTCCTGATTTTCCCAACAACCAAACAGATGTTGGAAAATTAAAATAACTCGCTATCACAACTCAACTTGCCGAGAAATTCTCAAACGAAACTCTCCTTTCCTTTGCATTAAAATCCACAACGCCAGCCGAAGAAAACGTCTTTTCATTTTCATCGCTCACTGCAGTGAAATAACTGCGGGATCTTGATTACTCTCCCGCCCTAATCACCATAACAAGAAAGATTGCATGTGGGTTTTTTTATTGGATTTTCTGTCACTGAATGAACGCCTGTAATTCGTCAGCACGAGGTGTAGAAGTCAAAGAAGTTGTATTCTTCACCGCCTCAGCCAACCTAACCTCCACTATAGCCTGCATGCAGAATTTATGAAGCTACAGAAGTGCAAATCCCGAGGCTACTTTCATTGTGGTGTTGCCAATATGCTCCAGTAAGGTCGATCCACATGCCCCTTCGGCCATGTACGCAGTTGAATTTAAAAGTAATAATTCTCTTTCTAAAAATGAATTTTACGAAATTGACAGGTTGCTTCAGACTTTGAGAAGAAACGGGTCGACCCAACTATGGTTGGGTCGAATCGGATTGCGATGTTCTGAAAAGCAGGCCGGGTCAGGTCCAAACACAGCCCGGGTTGCTCGGGTTGCAGGCCTAATCCACACGATATATAACTGTCACAAATAAAGATTAAAACTCTAACCAAGAACCCTTTTTTTCTCCAAATACTCATCCACACAGAACAATGTAAGCATGAAGCAACGCCTATGGTTTTCCTTTCTGCCATGTTTAAAGCTTCACTGGCCAGATCAAGAAATATGTAATCACTTTGATTAAAAGGTGTGTATACCTTATTAGCTCCAGCAGTTATTGAATCGCCACAGTCTTGTTCAGAGCTCTCTATCACTGCAGAGCCAGATCTTGTAGATGCATCTTCTGAGGAACTTAAAGATGATTCAACATCTATAATTGAACTTTTATTTACCACAGATAGAGATATAGGTCTTGACGCATGATTCTGCTTCCTATCTGAGGATTGGAAAGCAATTACTTGGATTCTTCCAACCTAAAATCACCCCAAGTAAGAATGGCAAAAGAGCAAATTTACAAGGCTACTTCCCGAATACCCTTGCATTTAACACATACCTTGTGTACATCTTCACTAAAACAGGAAAATATCAGCCCGATAAACCCAGAGTCTAAAAGTTGATACATTGCCTGAGTTCGCACATCTGAAAAAAGTTCAAAGCATTTTTTTAGTCAAACCTTCCTTGAATATATATCATCCTTTATCACTTTCACTTTTCATGATAATTGCATATGGAACCAAAAGATCATCTTTATGTACATATTAAAAGGACAGATAAGCCTAAAGCACTATATCAATTAGTAAAGTGAGATTCAAAGGTGAAAAATTCACATCGAATACAACAATATTGGAACATATAACAGAAAATAAACCAAGAAAAATAGTAGATTGTCAATGCATACCAACGTGGGAAGGAAGAACTGTAATATGAGGATGAGAATGATACCACCCAATTACTCTTGTTATTCTTCCAGTAAACGTGGTCATTCTGTTTTCTCAAGTTAATTTCACAACATCACATGAAAGATGAACACCATTCCCTTAGCATAAACAGAAACAATATTCTAAAAAAAATCCATTCTAGAAAATTATATTTGTTTGATTAACCAGGAAAATTTAATTTAGCAAAAGAATTACTGAAAAATGGAAGCGGAGCTCAGTTGGTGAAATACAATGTTATTTCTAAAAGTTTTATATACATATATATATATATATATATATATCCAAAAGTTGCACATCATGAATTAAAGGTCATAATCTTGTGATCATGGTAAAAGCAATAGCTACTTTCATTGATAACGATATCCCCAGTGAAAACAACAAATACTATAAAGAAGAATCAAGGATATCTCGGCCTGAGCTGATGCAGCAGCCAACTGCTCAGGATTAGTCTCCACACGGTCCTTTCGGCGGTCAGATCGTGTTTGAGGTGATGCTCCCCAAATCAGTGCAGTTACACTCCCATCCTTAGAGTACTGAAATCCCCAACATCAGAATTCAAATCATCGCAACTATAAAAGCTAAAAAAATAAAAATAAGGAAAGAAAAAAAAAGCTTAACAAACCCATAGTATGAGAAATACATCTCTAACAAATAACAGTCTCAGTTCCCTCCAAGTAAGAATTCCAAACACCCAGATTTATCAACCAAGTGTCGGACTTTCTCCAAAACATACACTTCTCATATTTTAACATAGACATTGTGCCAGATGCAAAATTCAAGAGTAAGATTTGGTTAATGGTAATGCATACAGTAATCCTGTATCTGGCATAGTTTTTTTTTTTTTTCTGTTTTGTGAGAGTCTGTGGCATATTTCAAGATCTAGAAATATTTGGGGATCCATCCAAGTCAACAGGCCCAAGCATTGAAGAAGTTCCACTAAAGTTTTCTCCAAACTTGGGGCAAACCATGCAACAGCAAATCTAACACGTGAGGCAGGTTATTTTTTTTTTATAAGTAATAAATTATTTCATTGATATGAAGATAGGCATAGCCCAGGTACACTGGAAGTATACATGTGAATACACCTATTTAAGAACTAGAAACAATTACAAGGAAATCATGGAAGCTGAGACCATTCAAATCTAAAGCAATGGCCCACAAAAACAAAGTCTTCCAGAAAAAACTCCTAACATGTGAGGCAGGTTATTGCTAGAGCTTGATATCCATAATCTTGATATTGAGCTGGCAGGGCAAGCAGAGTCTGGCAGCACAGGGAGGCACCATCAATGCACCACAATGGATTGCAACGTGTACACAAATCTTAGGGTCCTAACCCATTATCTTAAAGGAAACATTTAAGTACAAAAACAGATTCTTTATCAATGAGACCTGGGAATTTGGCATCTAAATATAGAGTTGGGATTGAGATCCAGGATCTCAAATTTTGACTAGCCCATATATGAACCAGAGTATCCTATCTAATATTCAATCACAGATCCAAAGTGCTTCAAAATTGGAGCAACCACATCATGCATATTTCATGAGTATAGAAGAGCAACCCAAACACTCAGCCACCTAGCAAGAAAGTATCAGCAACAATTGGTTTAATTAGGGAACAGCTCATGATGTTCATATAGACCTACTATATGCCTCTCATCTAGCTACCATATAGCTTGGTAAGTTCATGAGATAAAATTTGACGGCAAACTGTACTCACCTTCTATTATATGCGATGCTTGTTCTCGTAGATAGGAACATCAATGTATGGATGTTTGTGGAGCAAAGATCCACGTTCTTCAAAGGCTTTCGCCAAGATTTCTTTTTTATAGGTTCTTAGCTATAAAAAAAATCTCTTACCCATAAAAAAAAATTGGCCAAAGTAAAAAAGCAACCAACCAAAAGCTTTAAACACAAATAGTCATTCACATTGCCAGTCAAGAACACTGATCATTTACGAACAGTAAAATCAACTCTATGCAAGCGCCAACTTTAAATTCTCAATCTGGACATCATTTCTAATTACGGCCAAAGTTCCAAAACCACATTTTTCATGCAGATACATAAAAGCAGCATGTACTAAGCATCTAAATCCCAGTGCAACGATAGCCCAGAGAGAAGATAATGAATGACTAGAATTACAAAAAACCATATAGAAACAGCCCAAATCCGACATATTCCAACTATTCAAGCTCCACTCCAAGTACAAGCACCAAACCCACCAAGCAATCTTAAGTCTTGCTGAAGATAAAACAAAAACGTAAAAAGAAAAAAAAAAATCGGAAATGGGAAACAAAGACTGAACCTCAATATCACCGAGAAGAAGCCCCATGATCTCTTCGGTTTCTGTGGACAATGCATGCGTCATACATGTTAACCACACATCTTCCGACATTTTCACACATGTTAAAGACATGATTTCCTCTCTGTCTCTCTAAATCTTGGAGGAAGATAGAGAGATGGGAAGGACTCGCAGGATGTTCCTTCGAGACCTAAGGCACGCCTACTACTTGTACTATGGCACCATTGGGGGGTAGCTTTGGGGCAAAAGGATCACTACGACGTGAATATTTGGTGCAGTCAGCCAGTAACTTTACTATTATTATGGTACCTACTTTTATCCGCTCCGTAAATTCTGCCGAGATACCCGCACGGTCTGGAATGTAACTAACATCAACTCAATTTTATCATCTCATCGTTTTAATTTTTTATATAAAATATAATAAATAATTTAATTTTTTAAAATTTTAAAATAATAATAATATTAAAAAATAATATTTTATTTAATTTATCTAAAACTATATCAACTAATTTCTACATCCAAACAATAATATTTCAATAGATTAGCTAAATATAAAATAAATGTGCTTTTTAGCTATGCTACACCACTTCTAATAATCGTTAGTTTTTTTTTTTTATATTTTTTTAATATATTTAAATATTTAAAAAAAATATATTAATACATTTAAAATTAATTTCTTAACTATTAAATTAAAAAAAAATTATCAAATAAAAAAAAATTGAGCAGTAAAACTTAAAAGGTAAAATAACTTTTTCTAAAACTAAAATCAAATTTAATGTATACCGTAGCACCACCAAATTTTTATTTTATAATTTCTTTTATAACTGTCCATCTTCTGGAGACCTCTATTTGTCGTTGCTTTTGTGCATGCTTTTATTCCTTTTTACTTTTGTATTTTAAGTAGTTTTTCTTGTATATGATATGGCGAATATTTATGTAACGTATGCTTGTTATCTGCTCTATTGTAAATGCACCTATTGTAAATCTGCTATTTAAATTAATTTACCTTCCAAAATTTTCTCAATTTATACAGAGCACGCTATCTTGCATCAAGTGCCCATATTTTGATGAATTATGCAATACATGTCCACTAACCAATTAAATAAATTAGAATATGACTATTAATTAATATATAATAGATACAATAGTAAAATATGATAAAATTAAAAAAATTAAATATTTTGTAAATTAATATTATTTTATTATCATATAATAAAAAAATGAATAATTTAATATGAAAATTTAATGTGAATAAAATAACTTAAACCAAAATTCACTTTAACTAATATTTATAGTTAAAAGTGAAGTTTAACTTTAACTAATCCATTTATAGTGCTCTAATCTACATAATCGTGAAATGTTCTCACACGTGTGAGCTTTTTACACGTAAACACACAAAGTCGGTGGACTTCCGACAACTTCCATCTCCTAGTTTGAGAAATAAAACAAAATTGATGGTTTGCAACACACTATTTATTATATAAAAATTTTATGTTATAAGATCCCTTGTAATTATAAAAAAATTAAAATATTAAATATACAAACTCCACACATTCACTTTTTAAAAAAATCGAACTCATTATTAAAAAAGAAATACTTTAGACACAAAAGAATTACACAACAGTAAATCTATAAACTGATATGACTTGATATGGTATGTCAGATTGTAAAATTAATTTTTTGGCAAATTTAACGGATCTCATGAAACCACATCAATTTATGAATTTATTTTGTGTATATGACAGTTCTCTTTTTATTTATAATTATCATGGATGACAGTAAATATTATGTTATCCACAAAATTTCTAAATTGCATAACTCTTTTAGGGAACTTTCTGTTTCTTTCTGTTCTTCTGCGGCGAAGCTTGATTCATCTATTGTCGAGGTAGTCTCAAAACTCCCATATTGTGTGGTTTCTTTGTCTTGCATGTGCTCACTGATATTAGTCTTGGTTCCAAATCCAATAATTCGGGCTGCGGGCTGGTTTCAGACGGGAGTAGTGTCTCCTTTCAACTTCCATAACAGATGGATGTTTGCTCGCCAAACTGTTAACATACATGAAGGCTGCATACTGAGGTTAATAAATTATATCACTTCCATTTCTAAAACAATATTGCAATCCGAATGCACAGTGGACCCAACTTCAAAAATACAACAAATTAGCCTAAATCTGCATCAATCAGTCATGCCATCAATTACTTCAATGTCACTAACACCATCAAATGCTTCATCTGATGCTTCCTCATCTTTGCTGTCTTGATCGGTTTCCATGGCTTCCTCAGATTCCTCTTCATCGCTTTCATCCTCATCCTCATAAACTACTGGCACTGTTGTGCCATTCTCCTCTACTTCCTCATCCACAACCTGCTCAAGAGGTTTGCATAAGGTGTATACAAGAAACACACAGAACTCCATATCACAATTTTTACCAGGAAGATACTCACCCCCGTATAAAGGATGTCCAAGCAACTGTGTAGTTGAATAGCTGATTCAAAAGTCGAGACCCTTGACTCAATGAGCTGCACGTATACAAGCCAACATAAGAGTATCAAAATTAAACACTACAGAACATTGCATTGACTACCGGAAAAGGGTTTATTTAAGGTGTATTTGATCAATATCCCAAATGTCAAGGAAATACAGGCCACATTTCCAAAGTCAAGAAAAATGTTGATTTTCAATTACAGATATGCTTTTGAAATCTCGCATCGGAAATAATTTATGTGAAGATATGCAACATGCATGGAATCGAGGTGTTGTATGCATTTTGTAGTATGTTCACTGAAAATGTTTCCATAATGAAATAAGCATTTACTTTTACCTGAAACAGAGAATTCAGTGCGAGTAAAGAAGATTCCTCGGACATTATACTACTTGCATGTTGAAGTAGTACACCTTTTAGCCATGGAAGTGAACATGCCAAAATTGCACCCCTGTAGTGGAAATACAACATAAAAATTCATTAAGCACACTTACTGATAGAGATTTAAACACAAGCATGGACAGGAATTCCTAAACACCAGCAAAAAAAAAAAAAAGCAGAAACGAACATAAAAATGGGATTCACGTCAAGTAGAGATCTACACGGTTTTAATCAATTAGATTCATGATGTAGGTAAGACCTTAGACTTTCATATTCTCACAAAAGAACTAACATAGTTTTTTTTTTATATAAGTAAATAAGTATCTTTATTGAATAGAATGAAACTAGGCAAAGCCCAAGTACACAGAAAGTATACAAAGTGAGACACCTAATTACATTCTAGTAAGCTGTAAAGAAGATAGAAACTCATGGACATTTCCACCCTTCAATACAATAGCAGAAAACCACTGTAAAAGAGAGAATATAAAAAAATTCCAGATTTCCCCCACTTCACGCTCCTTGTTGTTAAAACACCTATCATTCCTTTCCGACCATAGACACTACATTAAGCACAAAGGTATCATTCGCCACATTGCTGCCAGTTGAGCGCTATTATGCCTCCTGTTCCAGCACGCTAGTTGTTCCACCACACTCTTAGGCATGACCCAACTCAGCCCAGCTCTATTAAGGATACCATCCCATAACTCCCCAGCCACCTCACAATGTAAAAGCAAATTATCTATCAATTCTCCATTCCTTTTACACATGTAACACCACTTAGTGACCACCATACCCCACTTCCTTAAATTATCAACCGTCAAAATCTTCCCAATTGCAGCTGTCCAGGTGAAAAATGCAACTTTAGAAGGCACTAAGACCTTCCAAATACTCCTCCACGGAAAGAATGCGGGCTGCTGGTCTGTCAAAGCCTTGTAAAATGATTTAACAGTAAACTTTTTTCTCCCGGTGTGAATCCACAACATACAGTCACCCTCATTTCCTCCTAACTTTGCTGAATACAAGTAGCTTTAAAAATCTGCCATCTCGTCAAGTTCCCAATCCTGAGCATTTCTAGTAAAAGTGACATTCCAAGTTACCGTCCCATTGGCACGATACAACAAATCTAAAACTGCAGCTTGTTGGTTTCCAGACAAAACAGAAACTGACATAGTTGACACTACATATACAGGAACTAGTTGAACTTTTGTTTAACTCAAGAAGTTGGAAAAAATAAATTGAAGTAGACAGTTGATAATTCAATCAGGGTGTAAAATGGTTTTACGTGCCTAAAGCTGAATTAGTAATACTTGGTCACTGTGTAGCATTTTGCCAACAGAGAAAACCAGAAAACCCAATATAAGAAATGATAGGGAAATTTACAACAACAACGACTGGGTTTGAAACCAACCGGGTCTTGTAACTTACCAATCAAAATAGTCCGTTCTCCATTATTTCCTCATTCACAACATCAACACCTTAAACAAACAGTGAGATAGAGAGAGAGAGAAGAACACCAATTTCGAAAACAGTTCGTCTAGGTACAGGCGATTTGGCAGACGAATCCGCATACGAAGCTGATGTGGCCTGCTGCTGTCAGTGCTTTTTTTATTTTAAAAAAAAAACGCGAAGAGATGAGAAGAAGAACACCATCGGCTTCCCAGATCCATTTTCTTCTCTCCTTCGTCTCCCCTCCCCAAAATCCCATCTTTCTTTTCTTTTCTTTAATTTCTTTTTTTCCATTCTCTTTTCATGCCCTTGAATAAAATAGACAACTCATGATCCACTGCTCCCCTATAAGAAACCAGTATATATGCATCCTTTTCTGAAATAAAACTCTCTCCCTCTCTCAGTTCACTGTCCTCAGATTATTCTAGCTTTAAGAAGCAAAATCCTAGAACTAGAAACAGGAAGCTTGAGTACAAGATCGCAGAAGCAAAGAAATACAACATCATCACAATTTCCTAGGAAAAAAGCTACTGTTGCTCTAAGATCCAAGAAAAACCAAACAAAAACCCAAAAGAGATCCATGGACTCAATCCCAGAATTAATGGAGAGTTCCAACTCCGACAACACTAGCATCAATGATTCTATTACCATCAATAACAGCTTAACCGCCGCAAGCTCTTCTTCAACAGCTTCTGCTCCTAGCAGCCACTACGAAAACCAGAAGCACCGGGACTGGAACACCTTTGGCCAATACCTGAAGAACCACCATCCTCCTCTTTCCCTCCCGAGATGCAGCGGTGCCCACATTCTTGAATTCCTCCGGTAGAGCATAAATTAGTCGGTAGTACTAGTTTTTTCCCAAAAGCTTAAACTAATTAATATTAAGGGTTCAGAGTTCTATAGAAAGGTTACGCAATTTATAAATTGCAACAGGTACCTTGACGAATTTGGGAAGACAGGTGCACACTCCAATCACCCCCGCTGTAATGGGGTGCGTGCAAGGGGAGTGGGCAAAATCGACTTACTTTCGATTTTTCCTTTCGAAAAATAAAAGCACTGAGAACATTATTTCTGACGAGATTTAGCCTCTCTACATCCACTCACATTCTCAACAATGCAATAAGATTCGAAACCAACGAAAAAGGTAACCATAATTCAATTCAGTGTCACCCATAGCAGACTTCGTTAATAAATTCCATCTACTTAAATTGGCCAAACACATATGACATATGTACCCGGAACTATGCCAAAATAATAATAATAATAAAAAGAGTTACCTTGACTGAATAATCGATACAAGAGACTGCAAAAGCTTGAGAACATCCGCCGGATTCAGCGACGAAACTGACTTCGCAATAACCTACACAAACACCAAACATATTTGAAATCCGAGCTCTTGCTTACTTGAGCAAACACAAAGCTGCAGAGAAATAGCAAAACCGACCTTCTCGTCTCCGTTGTACAAGCAACCCAACAAAAGCGCACGGTCGTCGGCGCGTAATGCCTGCTTAAGCAGCACTTGAACCGAGTCTGCACTTGGAGGCTGCGCGAGCAGAGAAGAAGAGGGCTCAGACCGTTTCTCTCCGCTCTCGTGATCATCGGTCTCTGAACCATCACTCTTGGATTGATCATTCTCTATCAGATTCAAACTCGCGAGCTTCTCACCCATGGTGGGCTCATTAGGGTCCTCGTCAACAAGCACTCCACCCACCGCCTCTCCACGAACTGCATAGAACCAGATAATCCCAATGAAACTACGAGGTTTTGGGGTTAACGCATGAAAAAAAAAATTGTTTTTCCTTGAATTACAATGTATATATATTATGGAGTCGATTTGGCGGAGAGATAAAGCGAGTTCTTACAGCTCTTATTCTTCTTCATTGCTGGCATGGGATTTGTATACGGGGAATCACTCTTCTTCCGTTATCTTTCCTTTTGTAAGGGTTTTGAATTCGGACGTTCCGAAGGGTTTTAGATTTCGGGAGGGACTTTATATTTTTTTTACTTGTGTATATATAATACTGTGGCCCATAGAAGAGGCCATAAATCGTGGGCCTGAACAAACGATCCACAATCACTGGGCTTCTCCGCCAAGTTCTCTATAAAAAGAGAAGTTATTATTTTGATTTTGATTTTCTTCAATTATGTTTATTTAAATGATTAATTTATAAATTCGTTTAAAAGGTGTTATATCAATCAATGCAATAGAAAATAATAATAATTAAGAAATTATCCTTATTTAATTATTTCAAATATCATGAATAGGATTCGTTTTCCCCCTTTCTTTAGAGAGAAATTTGAAAGAACATTTTTACCCTTTATTTATTTATTTATTTATTTTTTATGATTCGGGAAGGGAAGTTTGAACCCAAGACCACCTCCTCCATTTTGGAGGTTTGGGTGTTATGTCATCAGACCAGACCATATGCCTTTGGCATTCCCTTTATTGTTTTAAGAGTCTTGTTAATCGTAATATTCCACACATAATGATCACATAACATAAATTATTTTTCATAAATCCACAGTTATTAATACAGTGCACAAACTCGCTTAAACTGTCTTGTATTTTATTGTTTGGTCGATAAACTCAGTTCATATACTGAGGTTTTGAGTTTTGTGCTAGTGAAATAAATATATTTGAATTATTGAGAAGATTGTGAAACAAATATAAATGAGGAGCAGGCTGCAGCAGCCCTTGATCTCTGTTCATTTATAGAGAAAAATACTGCCATCTTGTACTCTTTGCAAACGTTGTACTGACATGTAATTAGAATGTTGGCAAAGCTCATCCCATACCTGGTCAATCTAAGGACAGTGAGGCAAGGACATGTGTCCCATAACAAGACACAAAAAACACGTCCCTCATCAAACCCAAGCCAAGTTCATGTAATAACCCTATCTATGTAGTCCTGTAGTTGACATTCGCTACATTGGCCATAAAAGAATTCCATTCATTCTGAATGTCTCAGCGGCCAACTCAGGTTTAAGAACAATTATCCATATATGAAAAAAAATAATAGACTAAAAAGAGAAGTACCCAAAATAATCGATTCCATCAAAGTTCCCATCTACTCCACAACAAAATCTTTTCTATGATGCCATATTGTGTTGCCTATCCTATACAATCAGATAGACAACTTGAACTGATGCCGCCACTCATTCATCCATAAAGAACAGCAGATTTAGGTACCTGACTGAATGACTTTACAATGAACGCACTGGATTGCTTGCAGACTCCGGCTTCTCGAGGGCTGCAGCATGAAATTCCATGCCTGGCGGGAAGGTTTGAGCTGAAGAGTGCCCACAATGATAACGTGCCTATTCATTTCGTGGTGCTTGTGGAGCATAAATATCGAAGCATATATTCATTGGAAGAACATGTATCCGCCAAATCCTGATGTATTCTGGTGATTGCTTTCTGCAAGGACTTTAAAGCAGGAAGCAGATTTCTAGAATTCTGTTGAATAGAGTTGCCATGGGCTTTGCATAGCTCCTGCCACACAAATCAATCACAATCATCAAATGAGATCTAGAAACCCATCTACTGTGAACAGAAAAAGTTTGAAATAGTGAAGTTAAGAGGAATGTACCTGACACCATCGAAGTATGAACTCCAAATGCGGGCAGCTTTCTACTAGATCCGCAATTGCTTCTATTAGCCTCTGCAAATATCTGTAAGGGATTGATGAGGCAACAGCTGGTATATCTACTGGACTGACAGCAAAAATGCACTTTTTTATTAGAGCATCCTCATTTAGACGAAGGCTAAGAATTAAAGCTGTATTTGGATTATCTTCATTTAGTGCTGCATCAACTGCCTGTATAACAACGTAACAACACAAAAGGAAGAAACAGAAGAAGAATATAAATCAGCACTAAGCAGACAAAAAGTACTGTTACTAAACAGAGATGGGGCAATAGTTCCATCAAACAGAAAAGGAAAACCCTGCCATTAAAAGGAGATGGAAAAATACTGCTACTTCCAAATGATATAGACATGTTAATAGCTAGTGTGCCTTAATGTGATTTAAATTCTGTTTCAAATAATATTTGGAAAACAGAGAGATAATTATGGCATCAAGAACTCATTTTCTCTTGATCTTCATATCTTTATTAGAAGCATAAGTTACAGGTTTATAAAGGTGATACCTCCGGGGTAACATCTATGTCAAGGTCTGCAGGATCAAAGATGAAGGATTCATCAATTGAATAAACTAACACACCCTCTGCCGTTGCTGCAGCAAAGCTCCGCCCAGTGGGTGCAATTCTCAGGCATTTTGTACGAACAACAGGCCTTCCACGGTTGGCCCCAGTTCCAGGTAAATCATAATCTAACTTTGCTCGGATTTGTTTGTCAACACCTTCTTCTGTGTCACTCGCATCATCATCAATTAGTTCCAAAGGGCCATCTGCTGTCATATTCTTTGAGTTTAAGAGGTCGAGAACTCCATCCAGAGAGAGATTACAGGTTGTTTGAAATCGTCGCAGCAACACCTGTGCAGTTTAGATGCAAAAGCATGTAAGAATATTCAATTCAATATACCTAGATCTTGGACGCTGACAGACCCAAGACATTATTACAAAGTCATACATATCTTATAATATATATTCCACCGTACGTTTCTATTTTTGGTAGTAAACTATAGGTTTATAATTATGTATTAAACGTTGAATGCTCATCTTTACTGTCTTCTCAAGAAAACTGTATTTTGCCAAAATTATTTCAAATGTATCATTAGCATAAATATTTTATAAATGTTGATCCTGTTTGACATTATAGGTGACAGTCAAGCCCACTTAACAAAAAGATTACGAACCAAATAAGGAGGCACAGAAATAAATTATTGTGAATAATGCACAATATCAAAATTGGTATTATCATTCTACCATATATAACGTTTTCTTATCCAAAAAAACTGGTATCAGAACATGTATTTTAAGTTTTTTTTCTAAAATAAAGATTTAAGAACATAGTCTATGATTTATAGGCAATTAAGCACGGCCTTCAAAAGCACTTGGCGAGAAAAAAAAATGCATGTCTTCAAAAGCCCTTGTAAGGGAGAACAGGTATGTGTAAAATAGAATTGAATGTTATAAAGAAGTGAGATCAGGACCATATGGTATAATTCTTTCACATCAATTTTTGTCATTTTCAATATACTTGACCCTTGAAAACTTGATCAGTTATTAGAAAATGAAATCTCTTGCACACAGCTATGTGTCTAGTTTTCTATTTGCACCACAAATGATAAGAGGTGGTGAAAACTCTTTATCATATGCACAGAAGGCAATTTTCAGATCCTAAAATCAATGAAATCATGAAAACAGTCAAGAAAAATTACCAGACAAAATGCATAAAAAAACTAAGAAACAAAAGAATAGATTCACTATAAAAAGAATTCGTCATGCGTGTACAAAAAAATGTATACAAACTAACCTGATCTGCAATGTCATACATACAGATGAATTTGCTACGCCCAGCAGCAAAGATATAACTCCCATCAGCAGAGTAACATAAGGTTGTGAAGTACTTTCCTGAAGTTGAATTAGCTGCAGATCTACGATCCTTCTGAAGACGACCACTAGAAATATCTCTACGGCCTTCAATGGTGTACATTAACAAGCCATCGATTGGGTCCCAGAAATGAATCTGTCCATCTAATGTGCTGCAAGCCAATTGCCTTCCATCTGGACGATAAACCAACGTAAGAACATCGTGTGTATGAGGAAATGTCTCAACAGCACCTTTCCCTTCGAAAACATCCCACAACCGAACAGTTCTGTCCCATGATGAAGAAGCTAAGATTTCCTATATGTGAAAACCAAACACCTCATAAAGTGCCCTATTGAGTTCAGACGAAAACCAAAATCTGCAACTAACAAACCAAAGTGTTATACTACACTTTGGTTAAATATATTCTCAAAAACTCTTCAAATTTATTTTTATTTATCAAAAAATAAATTCTCCAAAATGAACATAAGAGAGGGGAATTTTGTTGGTAAATAAAATTCCTGTAAAAACCAACTTTAAAATAACAATAATCAATTTCTGATAAAACGGAAAAGCAGGAACCTGTCATTAGTGCAGAAAAATGATCAAGAGGCAGGTCAACTCACATTTGTAGGTGAAAACATCAGTCCATGAACAGGTCCTTCATGACCACTAAGAATATCCAACAAACGACCCGTCTTCATTGACCAAACAAAGATCTAACATGGCATTGAAACAATTTCAGGAAATATGAGGTGGAAAATCAAGAGAGAGTGTTGATTGTTAACAATCCATCAGAAATGGGAGAAAAATACCTCAAATGAATCTAGAGTTCCAGCACAAATCACTTCACCACTTTGATCAGCCGCAAGAGAAACAAATTGCCGAGATGAAGGGGTAGTGAATGTCCTAAAATTTCGATAACGGAACAAATCCCATGCACGAACAGTCCCATCCAGAGATGCACTTAAGAGGCAATGATTACTGGCCATAAAATGGAGAGCAGTGACAGCATTAGTGTGCTCTGAGAATGTTACAAAGCAAAAGCCTGATGAAACAGTCCACACCTGTACAAAGCAAACACTACATATTTTACATGAGTTCAACTACAGACTTCATAGGATAAAAGGAAACTAAAAAACTAACACTCAGCAAATAATCATTTTGTTTGGGGGTCAATAGCCATTAGTATACAAAATCTTCTCTTGGGGTTTTTAATAGAAAATATGCAAAATCATAGAATACAAACTGCATTTGAGCAAAAACTTTACATCAACCACGTAACCGTTTGTTTGAAAACATAAAAAGGTAACATTTCACGTATTGATTTACCTTGACTTTGTTATCATCCGCTCCGGTAGCCAAAAGCTGGGAATCAGGAGAATAAGCCACGCAAGTCACATCATAGTAATGCCCCTGCTGCTTCAACACATAACTCTCCGACCGCCACTCCCACACCAGCAACTGCCCTAGCTTCGCACACCCGAACGTCAACCAATTCCCTGCCTCGTTAAACACTGCCGTGGTGATCTTCTCCCTAGATATCGACAGCAAGTGAATACAAACGAAATCCGGCAACCGATACAACCCGAAAACCCCATTTGAGAAACCCACCACCATCATATCGAGGCCACGGTGATAATCACAGGCTGTTAACTTCGCTGGGGCCTGGTTAAAACAATCCTTCCTCAATAAACTCCATTTCCCTCCACTCAAATACCCACCATTCTCCTCCAAATTACCATCCTTAGCATCTTCAGAACCCTTCCTCTTCTTCGTCTTCACCACATTCCCACTCTCCATTTCCCTCTCCGGCGTCCCCGGCGAGTCCGGCTCCCAACTCCCACCTGCCGATTCGTGTAATGTACCCTCAACGCCACTCCACTCCCAGCTGAACATGTAACAATCCCTCGTAATCGTATAAACCATATTAACTCTGTTGGTCTTCTTATCGATTCCCAAAAATGTACCGACTACCGTGTCTCTATGACCCAGAAACAAAAACGGCTTCATTTTTAGAACACCGATTTTGTTGACCGAAAACAGCCTCGCCGTCAAGTCTTTCGACCCGGCGAGTATGTACATCGAGTCGGGGCTCCAATTCAACGCCGTGACCTTGTCGTCAAAATCGGCAAATGTTCGGATCAGCTCAAAGGGGAAGAACTCCTTCTTGAAGCCCGGGGAGCGCCAGATCTGGAGGAGTTTACCGGTAGCGACTGCGATGCGGGACCCGCAGGGACTGAAGGCGAGGGCATTCACTGGATGCTTGAAGGAGATGCGGTGGAGGACAACGTGCCGGTGGAGGTTGATGAGGAGGCAGCGGTTGTTGCCGTCAACGGTGAGGAGGAAAACGCCGTCTGGGGAGACGGCAAGACGGCAGATGTCGGAGGAAGATTGGACGGGGAGGGTTACCGTTTGGGACTTTACGAGGTCAGTGACAGTGACTCGGTTACCCACCGGTGAGATGAGCAGGTTGTTGCTTGTGATCGCCACGTTGCCTCCTCGGTAGGGGGCTCCCAGGAGGTTTTGGAACCGGTAGTTCATCGCTCGCTTGTTAGGGCTGCGTCGGCGCTAAGGAAGAAGACAGGAACTGGTTACTGAAGTCAAGTGAAGAAGGGAGGCTTGAAGCAGTTCAAAAAAGGCTTGAACGACGTCGTGGAAGTCAGGGACTTGAAGAACAAGACGCACCGTATTGCTGGATGTTTTTATTAGCTGTAAATGGGTGCTACGCACCGTTTCAATTGTCTTTATTATGGGGTCTGTAAACGCAGCGTTTGGAATTATTCCAAACGATGCGTTCGCCTATCAAATGTCTATTTTCATACACTGGTCTGTCATTTATTTTCTGCATACTGTGAGGTCAAGTTAGTTTATTCGGAATTCTGTTAGAGCAACGTCTTAAGGCATGGAAGGTAGTGAAATTGAGCATTACATTTCTTCTAACCATTTATCCAAACACCTGGTGTGCACATTCACTATTGCATCAGTCCGTAGCATTCCATTTCCATTACATTCCTCGTTACAACAGCATCCCCATAGAATTTATACTACAGCCGCAATCTTCAATTTCCACCATCTTCACTATTACAGTAGAGTTACAAGAGGATTCTAACATCGCTAAAACAAAAGGCTTCCTTCCGTTTGGTTGCCAAGAAAATTAAAGAGCTAAGTTAGGAGGTCAGGGTTTATCTAGGGTTTTGCCCAGGGAAGATCATGGGCCGACTGACCCATAAATAAAATCGGACTCAGTTCGGCACACGGGCCAGTTGCTTTGGCCCACGAGAGAATAGAAAAAATAAAAGAAAAGAAGAAACGTGGTGAGATTAGAACTAATCAAAAATTCAAAAATCCAATTCTGTTTCCGACTCCGATAATTTGGAGTTGGAATCAGCGTTTTTTTAACCAAAAAAGTCAGAGTTGGAGGTGGCGATATACTGACTCCGACTTCGCTCCGATATTATACATATTCTATAAAAATATATGTATTTTTTATATATTAATCATATATATTTTATATAACTATAACTTATATTGTTAATTAAATTCAATAATAATATACCAGTATGAATAAATTATTATAAAATAATATGTTTATAATATAATATAAATAGACTAAATTCACTAATAATAGTTTAGTATATGTAAACACTATATTATTAACTATTACTATCATGTAACACTAATTTATAATAAAAATTAATATATAATAACATTTAATACTAATGTATTATGTATAAACACAAATATATAAATTTATAATAACATGTAATACTAATATATAAATATTAACATATAATAACATATAATACTAATGTATAATAACAATAATTTGTACAATGATTTATTTTTTCAATTTTGGTTATATTTTAATAAAATTGAAATTGAAAAAATATTTTAAAAACATGAAATCTAAAAGCCCAAATCCGATTAGTGAAAGTTTAAAATTGTCAAATTGAAATTTCAAATGGGCTAAGAGAAAAATTCCAAAAAAAAGACCCAAATCCGACTATGCTCTGACAAATTAGAGACGGAGTCGGATCGGAAGCTATGCAAATTGAAGTTAGAATTGGAGTCGAAACTAGGGCTAAGCACCGACTTTGACATTATCTGTGCTCAGCCCTAGGTGAGATGCGTGGCATTTCTACTACAATATTTTTATTAAAACATTTAATAAACAATTTCAATTATATAGAATTTTATGATAGGATAAAATCACATCATTTATATTTTAAAAGTATTTAATAAATTTTTAATATAATTCACTAGCATGAATGATAATAAATTTTAACATTTTTTTTAGGACCGTCAAAATTGGCATTTGTTTTTCCGAGGGAATTGGTTATGGTAATTATTCTAGTACTGTCTGAACTTATTTCAGTAATATCATATCAACATAATAGAACGAAATAAAATATAATTTAGTATATAGTATAATTCAAGGATCGAATGCATATAGTATACAACAATCCTTTTTATAATCATCATTTTATATGATTATATTTTAATTAAAACTATTTTATATAAATATCCCAATTTTAAAATTAAACGAGTATAAAAAATTATTCGAATATCATTACTAGTTTATATGAGTATAAGAGAAAGAGCAGCTTGAAATGGAAAGCACTAAGAAAGTATATATAACAAAAATATAAAGAAGATGAGAAGCTTTTATATATAATTTAAGCGGTACATGAGGAGAAGACATAAGGAATGAGGGAAGATTGTTGTAGGTATATATATATGAATATTAAGGTAAAGATATACCCCATACGTACGTACATGATACATACACCATTCTATATATATATGTACTAGCTAGCTGCTCGATCGCCTTGCAAAATTACTATTATTATTAGTATTATTGTTTGTTCCATAATGCCTCATACTCGCTAGCTGCTTATCTCAATTCTCAAACTAGAAACTAGTTCCGAGTGGGGCGAGAACCCCCCAGCGCCAGTTTTGGAGTCAGCGCAGTTTTGCAGTCAGCCAATGGCACATTTCCTCCATCTCTGCAGGTACCGTGTAATTACCAAGCCTGCCAAAAATAAGAACCCACAGCCCACACATCTTTCATTTCAATTTCTTGTATTATTTTTTAGATATTTCTCGCTAGTACTATGAACAGATTCAACATTTACGTACGCTTCATAGGATTTGAATGTAAGGTCTCGAAATCCTGCTGAACTTAAGGACTGGGCTGCTTTTTCCCCGTATTTGAAGAGGACAACATCATCGCCTACAGTAAGACATATATATATAGTCAGAATGAATCCAATTTTATCTATTTGTTGTTGTGTGTTTGTGTGCACAACAGATTGCCTGGAATGACAGCCCAAAAGAAAGAAGACTTCTAAAACTGATATATATATCAAGGAGCATAAACTGCAATATTGGCCTGTAGATTTATATAGATTAATTCGTACTTGTTCCATGACAAAGCAAAATGGGTAAGGCAGCAGCACGCCTTCCAGCCTCATGTGAACTTTGTATTTTACTTTTTAAGCTCCTGCATGGTTTAAATTTCATTAGAACGTATGGCTAAATGGATGCCTATACTAAGAAGCATTCAGAGCATGCATAAATGTTAAGGCCATGCACAACTCATTAGTTAGATAAGGTCCATCCAGCTGTTAAAACTTCTTGTTCAGATGGTAATTCAGATTATAGAAACTGCTGGAAAGACATGAATATAAGATGCTTTTGGAGTCTTGTAATTTTCTCATACAGACAATCTCCCTAATTGGAACATGGTTTAGTACACAAGTGTAGTGCTAGTCATTCAGAACATAGATAAAGAGGGTGCTAAAAAAAAAAAACAAATATCAAGAGATCAAAGAGGTTGACTGTCTGGATTTGTAAGAGAGAGAAGCCTCGAAATGAAGTGTACCTTCCCCCTGGAAGCCATCCGCTTAGTCCAACGATTGCCCTTAGATTGACGGGATATGGGTTACCGTTTCCATATCTTCCCAGAGTATAACAAGTTGCAGAGTAAAGGGCCATTGCAGCACCCATACTAAAGCCTCCAATACCAACTTTAACTGTCAAACAAGTAGTGTGATCAGGAAATTGTCAATAATTGAATCAGTTATTGCAAGACATGATTCTACACATGGTCTGAAAACGAATTTTCTTTTTAAATACGAGTGATGATCATAAACATAATTTCGAAAGTTAAACCTGCAAAATAAATCAGGCATAGAAATTGTGGAGATTTATAACAAAGATGGATAAAGAAATTATTCATCAAGGTTAGGTGGCTATTTCTAAAACTTCTTTGGCCTCAAGTACCATCAGCTGGCTCTGTTGATAACAAGTTTGCAATATGTGTTGCAGAAGCATCTAAAGACTCCCAATCATTTGAGCCATCTTCAGAAAGCTCTCCTGCATCAAACCCTGAGATCAATGGCATAAACAAGTCAGATGGTCAAAAGATATGATAAGATATGTAGTATTATTCATACTCGAAGATATTCACTGAATACCCATTTTGTCATCCCAAAAGAGAGATAAAGTTGATCGATCCTTACATGCAGTGCAAGGAAAACCACCAAGTAAAGTAACAGGACGTGTTGGTGCGGTTGGGCAGATCCATTTAACCTGTGTCAAAAAATTTTAGCAGAAGCCCAAGATAGTTGTGGATAACAAAATCAAATTATGATATTGGAGGATGTAGTTCATGCATGAAAAAGAGGATTATGTACTACAAGCTTAGTAAATTCATAAATAACTAAATCGACATATGTCCTTACATTTGGAAGAGGAAGTGATTCTAAGAGCTGGGAAGAGCTGCAACCAAATAGATCAGCATGGAATGAGAAAACGTGTCTTTCTTCAACTTATAAATATTCTTTGATTTTTCATTAGGTTAACAAACAGATATTTCATCCTGATAAAACCACACATGCAACATGGACATCCTGTGTGTATGTGTGTAGGTACGTGCAAAGTACTCAACAATGAAAAAGTTTTACTCTTCACTGCACATTTAGTATTTAAACAAGTGCCTATGTCGAAAGATCTGTCCGATTGTATTTCCTTATATACGTATGGAATATCCTTTGTCAAAGCTCATCTCTAGTTGTTTAAGTGGGGGAAGAACCAAGGGATCAGGAGTACAGGACCCATTCAAGAATATGGCACATACTCTTTTCTAAAATATGGCTTCTCGAGTTAAGCTTACAACAAAACCAGACAAGCTATGAAAAGGCCAAATAAACAAATTATACTCATTCACGGTGCTTCTCCTCTCTCCCATCAGGCTTATTCATGGGAATCTCAAAGAACTCCACATCAAAGAATTTGACATGATAGGGCACGTCAGGATGCTGACATCCTTGAACTCTTCTTTTTTGGTGTCTCTGAAACCAAAAAGTCCATCTTTCCACTGTCGGGTATGCACTTAAATATATTGGAAAGAAATAGCATCGACCCTTGATGGAAAGATGGAATAAAAATTAAGTAAAAATAGTTATTAGTTTTTTCCTGTTATAAACTGCAATGATCCGTGAACTTACGATTGACAGTATAAATACTGAAATCCCAGTATTGAATCTCCCTCAAAATTATCAAGCTCCCCCTCATACATAAAACTTTCAAGCACCAGTTTTCTTATGATCCTTACATGTTAAACGAGTTAAAAATCTGCGATAAATAATATTTTTTGTAGATGATCACTCTAATGCATAAGAGAAATGCATAAACAACAACAATGGAGAAAGCATGGCAGACAACGAAAGGTAACATCACCTTGAGCCATTATCTCCGAGTCCATGAAGCCAAACTATGGTGGCCTGGTGTTTTCCTTTCGGCCGCACTACATGTGTCCTTCCAAACTCCAATGTCCTTGCACTTCGACTGCCTGAATTTTTGTCACCAGAGTGTCACCACTCAAAGAGCAAAACAAGTTTAAAAATCAAAGAATATAACAAAAGACTCTGAAAGTGGACCAAGAAATTTTGCATCCATTTATAGAGAAAAAGAGTTCCTAGAGCTAATAGCAGTCCACACTACGTGCAAATTGAGATGAAAAAGCTGGTAATGAGGAAGAGGAAAAGAAACAAACTGGAGCCTATATTGGAATGTGTATTGTAGCTCATGTTCACGGTTCTGTAATCTGCACGTACGAATCAGTACTCCACCTGTAGCAATGACTGAGAATAGGTGCTGCTATGTAGAAAACCCAGAATGCTAATGTGTATTTATAACCAAATGTGTGGAATAAAACGTGCAATCACGCATCGTTATGTACGTCTATTGTGTGCTCCAGCCACACTTGCACCTATAGCCGTGAAACTCAAAAAGGCAGAGGCATCTGCGAAAAGGAGGGCTAAAAAGGAAAGGACAAAAAGGTAGGAAATCTTTTGCGGGCAGAGAATCCATGCAGAGGCAGAGCACATTCATCCATTCCGAAGCCACCCAGCTAGGAGAGAGGGTTCTGGTTTTGCGACATGGAGAGAATCTATGCTTGCAGGCAGTGGGCAGGAAGAGGGAAAAAAAGAACAAAAAAAAAGAAAAGGGAAAGCAAATCCCATCAAGAACTGAAAGAATATTACTGAAAACAAGAAAGAATAATTCAGGTTTGTAAATGAAACCGTCATTTCACAATCATTTTTTAGACGTTTTTGATGATTGATGGATACCCACTACCAGTAACCTAAAGTTGCCAGAGCCCAATTTATCTAATGAGGAACACCGCCCTAAAAATATCTGCAAAATGGAAATAATCAAACACTGAGTACTCGAGAAGCATAAGTGGGGCATATGAGTATATGAGTTTTTAGTATTGAGTAGTGCTATTTACTTATAATTTTATTTATATTTATATTTATAAGATTCATTTTATTAATTTTCTTTTGAAATTCACACTTTATCCTAAGCTAATACTTCCTTTTGCAATATCGATCACCATTAAGCCATCAATTTTGTTAATTTTGCCCGAAATTTGAAACTTAAGTTACAATTTACCTTCTCGCTAAAATCTGACCGGAAAGGTAGGTGAAATGGTGGGATTTTAATGATTGATTGAGCCTTAAAGGAAGAGGAAGAGACACTAAAAAAAATGATCATTTATCTGTGGATTCAAAAAAAATGTTCAACGAGTTCCAATTCTCTATAGTCTCAATTTAAAGAGAAATAATATTTACAGTCGTGAGTATATAAGTATCCATATAGTCGTTTTAAAAAAATGAATAAATATAAAATTTACATGAAAAGAAATTAATTTTTTAATAATAGATCTCACTCTTTTTCAAAGTAACTGCATAATACTTACGCACGCATTCCACGATTACACGTAACATTACTCCAACTTAAAAATAAAGTAGAATTTTTCAAGTTTTTGTCGTGTGCCTTGATTACATCACTAGAATATATAACGTCCAATGGCAAATTTTCCAAACGGCCACAGAGAGAGAGAGACGCACACAGACAGAGGGTCCACTACACCTGCAATTTTCTTACACAGTTAATAAATCATTGAGTTTTTTAAAACTTTCTAGCTGAGAACATAATATCAAATGCATACAGCCCGGAGCCTTGTCTGCATTTCAAATTGAGATACTCTAGTTCGGAGCCTTGCCTGCATTTCAAATTGAGATACTCTGCTCACTAAATATGTAAAGTTGTAAACTAGATCAAAGTGCCATTGGCATATATACTGTCCTCAATTGCATAATTTTGATACGCAGACCCAAGAATAAGAAACACTATATAGACCATAGACGAGGCAAAAAATAAGCTTTTTATATATCTCGTTTGTCCTATTATATGGAGTTTTCATGCAAGTAGGCATTAGTGAGAAAAATAAAAAAATCTCCGCTTGTTAAGTATAAATTCCAGATTTTCTTTTCAGTTGTGAAGAAAGAAGCTTTCATACCGTAGAATCTTCTTCTTGTGTTTATTTGTTGTTTGATGGCATGAATGGAGCCATATATATCTCTTTCATTCATGCTAGACAGGGATGCTTGGGTGCTCTTTGAGGTGTGCCGTGTTAAGATATAAAATAAGTACTAAAATCTATTTTTTTCCATCAGTTTAAACTTTTGAGACAAGTGGTAATTTTATATGATATCAGAACAGAGGTCCTAAGTTTGAACCATAACTCTACACTCTATTCAATTTAATTAAATATTCCACTTATTAGGTTACCCATTAAGGAGGAGTCTGGCCCACACGTGAGAGGAAGTATTAAGATATAAAATAAGTAATAAAATATACTTCTTCCCATCAGCTTGAATTTTTGGGATAAGTGATTATTTCACATACCTAAATAAATTTAATAATATGCTCTACACATCAACTAGTGTAAATAATTAAGTCGAAACAAAGTAGCAAAAGTAAGCTAAATATATTACCCGTTGACAAAACATTTGGGGAAATGAAAGTGGCTTTTTGTTAGTCAACTGCTTCCTTACCTCACAGACTACTAAAAAAGAATCAATGTCACTTAGAAAATAGGGTTAGATATTAGTTGGTGGGTTTGCTAGAAAGAGGACAACATAATACATATGCTGTTGGCACTTGGTGTTATTGGAGGACTAAAATACTTCCAACGCTGGATTTTTCCATATGTTCCATGGAATAATTGAGTACTTGTGCAAAAAAGTCTCGACTTTTATTACCAATTCATTTGTATTTTTTAATCATTATTGTTAATGTGCAAAGCTGGCTAGCACAGGAAACAATACCATCTTGAGTAGACGTCAAGGTTTCTAATTTAAAAGATCATGCACGTACAACGCGCAAGCATTATGCTATATCCCTCCCCCCAAAAACAGGAGGCTGCTGCTCATCTATTGACTAATTAGCATTTGAGAACCATGCCAAGAAAACTAGATATCTTTATGCTGTTCGTTTCAGGATCTATCATCAATTTGGATTAAATTAGTTAGTGAATGTGGGTTGAGAATCTAGATATAAAAAAAAAAAAGTCTTTTTGGTATCTTTCCAAGTGTCAATTTGCTGAAGGACCAACCCGATGAACCCAGATTCTGCTTCCAGGAAAAATAATAGACAAAAAGACAAATTTAACCAAAAAAAAAAATGCCAAATTTAATTCAAATGATGTAACGATTCAAGAAGGTCCAAGTTATATTTGTGCATATAAACTAAAATGATTAGACAATATCATAATTAAAACTCCATAAAATCATTATAATAGGAAAAAAAAAACTTCTCATTTCAAAAAATAAATAAGAAAAAAAAAATTCATTCACCACCCTCTCATACTAAACCGGAACATTAAATAAAAACAACGTTCAAAACATTAATTCCTTAACTTCAACAAATATGCTCTAAAACGAAACGAGGAAATGGCTAAAAATGTGGTTAGTTCAGTGAGGCTGTTGGTTAGTCATAAGCCTTAGGCTTGAAGTGGGCCTTGGGCTCGGCTTGATATGGACCATAAGTATATGGACGAAGGTCCTAACTTTAGTATATAACGGGCTTGAACCATAGGCCTACAGAAAGTGAGTCAAGCGCAGCAGAACACATTTATATACAACTAAAACCGCATGAAGATTGAAGAGAATTACTGGCTGATTCTCCTAAATGCTTTGAAAATAAAGAGCAAAAGTAATGAGGTGAAACCAAAATCCAGCATTTTGTAGTGTTTTAAATACTACAGACCTTTGGTCTCAAAAAAAATAAAAAATAAAAAATAAAAATAAAAGCTACAGACCTTTAAACCATAAATGATAAAATATAAAAAATAAATGGAGTTGATGAGCGAGAACAGGATCGTACAACATTTTTATTTGACGACGCATGCCTTTTGCTGGCTAGACCAAAGGGAAAACACAATGAGTGAAACTAAAAAAAAAATAGTAGCCACCGATTATTTGGCAATTCATGACAGAAGACCAGCCTGTGTCTATATTACCCACAGTGAACAGTCTATCTCAAACGTTGCAAGAGCGAAAACCACGAGAACTAAGAACCAATCAAAACAACCAAAACTCTGTTTTTAAGGCTTTTGCATTCTGAAAGTTGTCTACTCTGGAAATTGCCTCCTCACCCCGCCAATATTTTATTCCAGCAGGAAAAATTGAAGACTGCAACTAGTGATGATGATCATCGTCACCGTGTCCATCTGGAGGTCCTCCAGGTCCAACCACTTCCAGCTGTGAAACATTAAATGAAATAATTAGGGACACTCCACAATGCCGCTGAAACCAGCTAGGTATTTTTACTGTACAGTGTGACAAAGGCAGCACATGAGAAAAACTAAATGGTTTATTCAACCCAGGGTCATTCTAGAACTGATGCACGAAAATTTAGTTACTAGTTTTCTGTACATTTGATTCTCCTCGAGTTCATCCAAGTCACAGCTTATATGCATAGAAGTTGAAACACAAAAAAAAGGGGTATAATCATCCAAAACTGATTATACAGGATAATATATGTTTTTTTTTTTTTTTTTTTTCTTGAAACCCCAAGAGAGAATCTGTATGGAATATAAACAGGTTAGGTAATGATCATATTATAACCATGAAGCAATGTAAATCACAGCTCAAACATGAATCCTATGTTTATCATGAAGCGACATGGGCCATAGAATCATATAGCTTATATTGAACATTCCCTAAATCTGTTCAGTATGTACAGGGTGAAGCTAACAGCACCACAGTCATATTGGGTCCATGGGGTGGTCAATCCAAATTTGACAATCCACTTACCTCAAAATACTGTGAGCACACCGGGCATTCATGTGGCTTGCCTTTCTCCAGCCAAAACCAGACAACATCATGTTCATCCTCTGCAATTCAAAAGCAAGAAAGTCGCACACAAGGGAAATCAATTCAACGAAGTATTTCATTCATGTATAAGGACAAGTATATGCACACACAAATGTAACAGAGAAATAGAGAAAATAAAGAGGCACCCACCGCCTTCACCTCCAGGGCATCCAACTATTCTCTTGTCATAGTAGGACTTGATAACTGCAGGAGAATCCTACAGGCCATACAACAGAAAGAGAAACAAATTAAAAAAGAAAAAGGAAAAGAAAGAAAAAACAAGTCCTGCATCAAAAATCATTTTACCCTTTAGGCAAAAACCAAATATAAACTAAAGAAACTAAAGAAAAATACATCAACCGGGAAATGAAAATACGCCTCACAAGAAAGGCCTAGGCATAACAACTTCATAAAGTCATTAAATTTTACAAGTGTCTATGTCTACTGATATTAAAGCTACTTCAAGAAGAAAGGCTTCAACTTAGGGAAGGAATGCTCGATGCCACCCAATGTCCTTACATTTCTTTCTATACAAAGGCACCGCAAGAAAAAGAAAGAATAGAGAGATGCCATTTGATGATAATGGCTTCGAGAAAGTATTAGTAAACAGCATATCTTTACATAGAGACATGTCATTTACAGGATATACCCATGCTCACTATAAATCAAAGCATTATCCTAACATTTTTAAAAAGTCCACAAATAAAGTTTCAAGTACAATATATACAAGTAATGCTTTCAAATTTGACTTATTCATGAAACACCCTATCAAAACAATCATCTATATTCTTACCCTTGACTTCTTACACTAAGGCCTGGTTTGGTTACACAGACCAAGTCATTTCATCTCATTTCATATAATCATTACAACTTTCACAAACTCCTACACAAAGTATAATAAACAATTTAACTTTTTCAAATCTCAAAACAAAAAATAATATTATAATAATATTTTATTCAACTTTCAACTTTAATCTCATCTCATCTGTGTAACCAAACGAGGCTTAAGGGTGTTCAAGAATTAAGAAACACTGGCTTGAAGAAGCATGGCACCCTATTTTTTATACAAGAAATCACACTTTACCCCCAATACAACCAAGTATTCGCAATATGGTACCAAACCACCAAAGCTTTCATTCAGCTCCCAATTTAAAATATGACAACAAATTAATGTCTCATTTGATTACACAGATGAGATGAGATGAGATATATGTGAATAGTAGTGAGATATTTGTGAATCATAGTACTTATCAAAAAACAAATTTGTGAATAGTAGTGAAATAGTTTAAGTTAAGATTTTTGGGTTTTGAAAAATAAGAGAAAATTTTGAATAAAAAAATTATAAAGTTAAAAGAGGGTTAGAATATAATTTTTTATATTATTTTTGTTTTGGGATTTGAAAAAGTTGATTTTTTATTTTTTTATTTTTTGTGTTTGGTTTGGAAGTTTGAAAAAGTTGTAAAAATTAGGTAATAATTAGATGAAAAATTTGAAAATTTGAAATTGGTGTTTGGATGTTGAAATGGGATGAGATGGTTTCAAAGGTTTGTGAAACCAAACCAGACCTAACAGGTTTATAACTTTATTCATCTGATAAAGCATGTCACATGGTTAAAAATGGAATTCCTTTATAGCAACTTTTCTGCTAGAAAAGGATTCTTTACTTGTAAACTTCTTTCTGACCCCCCCCCCTTTATATACGCTTAGATTTTTATAGTGAAGCAGGCAACAAGTGATCCTACAATTGCCCTATTACACTGGTTTTTTCATAAAATATCCTATTTACACCAAGCTTTATCAACAAATCGCTTTCAAATAAAGCCATCTACTTGTTCAAAAAGAGGCATCAACACTGAAATTTACGTCAGTACAATTGAATACATCAGTACAATGTAATTCTTTGATAATTTTTCTTTGATGAGTATAATTCTTGGATAAGTTTAAAATAAACAAAAAACAAATCAAAGAGGCAAAAATTATCAAACAAGAAGTCTTCAACGAAGCGACACGCGTATGTAAGCCTGTAAGACTGCATGCTCCACAACAACAACATAATCAATTGCCATAGTATTAATTTTTTAAGGCTTTTGACTCCATCATATATTTTCAAATAATAATTAAATCTACACTTTAAACCGCTAATATTGACCCATAAGCTCTAAATTATTGATTTATTTATATGAGGTGGTTGAGGGCACATGTTCTTACCCAAAAGGGGGAGGGGGCATAACACAGGAAAAGAAGTAAACAAAATTGTTAAAAAAACTGAAACTAACCTTTGTACCGAAAGGACCATCTGGATGATCAATATCAACTACTTTTCTTCCCTGCACAAACAAAACCGATCGAAATAAGAATCTTCCCTCAAACCCCAAGAATACACACAACATATCATTTGGTTACCTAAACTAAAATTGTATAAATATTAAAAGTGTAATAAATAACATTTAGGATACTCCTTCCTTGAACTTATCAAAAAAAAAAAAAAGATACTCCTTCCTTGAGCTTGATATAAAAACACATTAGCTATATCTAAATTTAATATTCGTTTACTCCCGATTTTCCCAGAAACCAAACAAGTCGAGAAATATAACCAATAATAAATAATTAATCGAATAATTGGATAAAACCAAAGAAATTAAAACCTCAAGCTCAGCTTGAAGCTCCTCACGCTCGTGCCCGGTCGCTATCGGCATTACATCTTCAACCTGCTTCTTCACTGCACCCTCCGCTACAAAACCAAAAAAAACAAATAACATAAATCAACAATATGCACAAATGAAAACAGATGGGGATGTGAGGGGATCCAAGGGAGGGGATTAGGGTCGAGTGAACACCGGAGCTAACGCTGGAGTAGCGGAGATAGAAGTGAGAGGCGTATGGAGAAACGAGGGATCGGGTCGGTAAAGAAGCGGATCGAGGAGGGGTGGCGGCGGCGGCAGCTAGGGTTTTGAGTTGGGTAGAGAAAAGTCTCCGCCACATGCTGGTGAGACGGTGTTAGGCAGTGTTGGGAGAATGAGATCTCAGGTCACAGCCCCTACTTCTCAGAGTTGTAATTTCCTTTCTCTTCTCCACAGTGCGAAAGACTCTAGTTTCTACCTTTCTCTCTCTCTCTAAAATCGACGAGAAATGGCGAAAGGGTGAGAGGAAGGCGGGGATGGTGGTGGGCACGGACTTGACACGTGTGGAACGAAGTCGCACGTGCGAAAGGGCGAGTGGCCCATATTTGAATCTTTTTGATGACTCGGAATGGGCCTTTACGCTGGGTTTCCAACTCATTTCCCGAGTGGCAAACAGAGCCGAAAAGGAAGTAATTCCTGAGCAACAATAAATATGTTCTAAAGGAAGTAATTCCTGGGCAACCGATACATATGTTCTAAGTAATTTTTTTTTTCTTTTTCAAAAGATTTTTTTTTCATATATATATATATATATATATAAATATATAAATAACCTGATTCTTTTTCTTTTTTTTTATACATATAACCTGATTCTTAGATCGTCATTAAAGATAGGAAATCTGGTCGCGAGTTCTTTCTTCGAAATGTCAATACAAGATGCCTACTAACTGTGTTTTCTGCATCTTGTTGCGTTCATCATCCAAGGGTTTACCGGGTGAAAATGGCGAATCCGATGTCGTAAAAACTAGCACCGGCCGATTATAACTCGACTTTTGCGCCATTTGGGATGAACTAGGGATTTCATGCTCAAAACTGAAGAAAAAATGACAGCAGAGTATCGAGATCCTACATCTGTAAGATATCAATTCTTGCGTCAAGTAATAGCAACTTCATTTCTGTGCTGAAAACAACAGGAAAAAAAAGAAGGGAAAAACCTGTGGGAAGAAGAAGAAAGGAAGAGAGTTGAGCAGCGTGGACCGCAGGCGAAGCACGCTGCACGACGAAATGAAGAGTTTGGATGGAAGGCCATCATCTTCCAAGGCTCTAAACTCTTTATTATGATAGTTGCTACTGGCCAAAAAGAGAAGATAATAGCAAGTGGCAGTACATGCAAGTACAATATATATATATATATATAGAGAGAGAGAGAGAGAGAGAGTAGTACATGTAACATGACCAATCTAAATACAACGGTACAAGCGTACTAGCGATAACAAAAACCAAAATGTGGTACAAACCAAAAACATAGGTCTGGGTCATGTCATGAAGTTTTCCATTTCTTATAATGTCTAGGGAATGTTCGCACAAGCTTTGAAAATGCCATCTATCACCGGAAGAATCATACTTGATTTTGCATGCACCTTGTTGACAGTCAAAATCCAGCAACTCCTTTCGTTCCATCATCCGGCAATGCCCAGCCAAAGAAAACAGCGACGATTTTGCTCTCGGCTAACTAACTTTTATCTTATCCTTTTATTTTTAGCTTCCTGTTCTGGATCTTCCTTCAATTTTCTTCTTAAGTTTCTAATATCTTCTTCACTCACCATGCCATTCGAGTCTTTGTTCAATGCATATGCTTCAGCCATCTTCCTCCTGCACTCTTTGCTTGCAGAATCATGAAGAACCACTGAAAGAGAATAAGGTTACAGTAAGCAAATAAGATGCTCGATGCCAACACAAAAAAACGTTCTTCAAGGAAGAATACTAGAGTATAAAACAGGCTGCAATCAAGAAGCTCTCTCTAACCAGCTCGCTGTGGCTTCACAAATTTCTACTCGACAAGGGAACCACTTTAAGTAACTATATTTTATTTCTCCCAGAAAAGGCATGGAGCTCTGGACCAAGGACATTATTTTGTCGAATAAAACGGGGCAGCACTTATACATTAGCCACCAGCCATAACATTCAGCTCCTCCTATACACCTAAAAGAAGAGTAGCTCTGAAATCTCCATGTCTTCAAATCCATACCAGAAAGGATTAAGTGAACTTTCAAGCCATTTGCTTCCAAACGCCTCTAGTTCCCAAGAATTTGCAAAGCAAAAACTGTAGTCACCATTACTATAAACTTTTCACTCCCTAACCCATCCTTCGGATGGATTAAAGATAGATAGGCACAAACTTATAAACTCTTTCAACAACTCAACAGAATAGTAATTGTATATGCTGGTCCCTTAAGCAAAAGGCTTAAGTGTTTGTCATCTCATCAGTGATTCCATGGTTCATCATGGATGAACATATGTGATAATGTGAATTACAGTCCGAGAACTAACAGAATGTAGTGCACACAACCAAAAAAATACACAGGGCTGACCTGGCTTTGGATAATCTCTTCCAATTATGCACTTAGCTTTAGTCTGAATACTTAGAGGAGCTGTCCATGGCTCATATATGTATTCCCTTGGCATATCTAGTCATTTTCATTTAATTGAAAAACTTTAAAAAGAGAATACAGCAACCAAAAAGAATATGGTGAAAGTGAGAGGAACCTGAACTTACCTTTCAATATGGGAAGAAAATGCCTGATATAATCACCATTTGGGTCATACTTCTTTCCAAATGAGATTGGGGAGTAGATACGGTTATACTGGTAACCATTGAAAATATCAGTATGTGAAAGAACCTTCAGCTAGCGGTCAATCAATTAAGGTTCCTTATGAAGCAACAAGTTAAAAGCATTCATTCCTAAATTCAAGCACTCAGGATCTCTCCAACCGACTCATTCATTCCAGCAGTGAAATACCAAGCTGAGCCATAAACAACACTGGCCTTACAAATGATTGAGGAATAATATAATTTGAACCAATTTATTCCAGAAGATAACATAATTCACCGGAAAATATCCACATGAAGCAATAGAAAGACCTAGATAAGATGATCCAGTTATCCAAAGCAATCACTATGTTTTCTGGAATTCATAGGCTCATAATAATAGGTCAATTTTGCAGTTGACCAGCAATGTTAGCATGAATCACTCATGCAGTAATGATTTTAAAGGTCCTATTCATGGATTGATGCTGAGATTCTAGTCAACTCCCCCTGATAGGCGATACCATTATGAGAGCTTCCAAATCATGGAAGTGACATATGCTCCATACCTGGTAAAAAAATGATGAACAGGAAAGCCATAGCCAGTTTCCATTGTTGATTGCCCAATCTGAATCAATCAGAAGCCTTTCAAAGACATCGCGTCCCTTTTCCCAATGAACAAACTATCGAGAAAAATTATAAATGTCAGGGAAGGGAAAAGAAAAAGAAAAATAATGCAGGAACTTGATTTTCTAAGAACATCAAAGTCATGTACCAGATCTCCACGAGTCAAAAAACACGCTACAGAATGCCGTGCTAGATGATGCATCCAACCCCACTTGCGGAGCTACAGTAGCAAATATGTATGGATTTCAAAGATACTGCCTCGACGTGATGATGGAAACATAGAGAAAGCATATGGTTTGGTTGGAGCAGCAATGCAGCATTTTGGATTGGTATTAATATGCATATGCAGAAGGATGCAATAGATCTGACCTGAACCATAATAGCATCAATCCAAGGGTATCCTGTCCTAGCATCCCTCCAAGCCGTTAGCAGTTCATCATCGTCATTCCAAGGTATCTGCACCATCATGTCGACTACATTAATCTTAGGAAATGCCAATTTCCTTTCTTTTCCACAAAAAAGAAAAAGAATAAAAAACCGGCTTGAGGAATGGATTTAAAAGAACGCACAAGAAACTGAAATTTGGACTTCACAAGCCAAAAAGGGAAAGATGACATATATGCACTACATCCATGCACGTGTATTTGCGTGCACATATAAAGTTGGCTATAAACTGAAGAATAACAAAAGCTGATATCTTGGCTCATGCTACTCATCCATTGGATTCAATATGTTAGCAAGCTTCAGGTTACCACTACTACTTATCAAGAAAAAGTTCCTTCAGACTGGTTTATGAAACAGATTTTGAACCCTTCTACGTGTACCTTCTATCCTCTTTTTAGAAATTAAGGAGGCATGTGTTATTTATAAGTTATAATTAAAAAGTGCCTACCATCATAGATTAGGCTCCACTTATTCCAATATAAACATTTCCAAGCGAGTACATAATTAATTGAAACATTTTCATCGAAATGCTTTTTGGTGTTGTTGGTTTCTGTTTGAGACATTGAAAATAATTTTTATCAAACTGATTGAACAAATTAAACCAATAAAAGCAAGCCCATAGAAAGTAGGTAATGGCATGGTGATAGTGATGGGAGGATTGGGAAGAGGGAGGTGGGGAAGAGGCACAAGGCTGGTCCAAAAAATAACTTGTGCTTCAGCAAAGCACGTTTTTTTTTTTTCAAAATAGTTTTGAGTATAAACTTACATTAAACAGTTGAACTAAATCCACAAAAATACGGAAAAGCATATTCTACTAAGTATGCTAAGATATTATTAATCAAAGGAAAAAGGAAGTTGAAAGCAAAATAAAATACGTCTGAAAAACTCTAACAGTAGCCTATCAGTGCAAGTTACCTGCTTGCATATTCTATTACCCCTCATCTGATCAAAATTAGGAGTGCCAAAAGCCACAGTGTAGAAAAAGTCTCGCCATAATAACTACACAGGTCAAAAGCAAATCTCAGTTTGCTGAATATAACAAAAATACAACAGCCGGATGCAGAATGACCTGTCCAAGAAGAGAAACTGGAGGTGATGTATGCCTTTTGACATTTTTATATACATCTTGAAGGCATTGGTAGAAAAACCTGCAAGAAATACATCCAAACTGCAAAGGAGATTATAAACGGGATGAAAAATATTTGAAGAAACACAGGCACAAGCATGAATCAACAATAATGGAGCTCTAAGAGTTTCTTTTTCAGTGCTCTCCTCCTTTGGACAGCTGTTATAAACTTTAATGGGTTATCCATGATTTTCTTGTATCTTTTTCTAGTTCAAGATAGGTGGTTTGTACACATCCTGTGTACATAAACTGCATCTTTTACGCTTATGAAATTGATAATATTCAAAAGAAAAAAAAACACACACACACACACACAAGTATAAGTTTCTCTCAAATTCTTAAAGTTTTGTAAATTAAGCTCAAGCAACAGTAATTGAAACGATAAACAATATAGCTCTTCCTGTTCATAACTCACTTTCAAATATGGTGATAGAACAGTTGTTGCTGGCCTAAGAAATGCAGAGGGATTACCCTTAGGCTTCTCAAAGGTTGCAACCCACTCCTACAACACAAATAGAAAGAAAAAGTGACAAATGCTAATAGCAACAGATAATGGATTCTCAGTTAAATCATTAGAGGGAACCATATCTAAGGAAAACTATGTAACAGCCCTAAGTTATGTTTTCTATTGGGTAGCATAAGAACTAAATAAATCATCACCACAGAACACAGTGGACATACACAAGCTAAGTTAAACCTTCTTGTTTACAAACAAACTTCAAGATTCCTTCAGCTGGACCATGGCTGAGGCAGGAAGTAAGCCATGGTCCAGCTGTAGTAAAGGTAATTCTTTAATCCAGATGCATTTACAAAGGATCTGATTGAAAAATATGGTAAACTAAGGTAAAAGACTTGGCCAAGCGAATAGGAGTTAGAAAATTGTAGCCAGTAGTGATGTGAGGGACAAGATATATTGTATCAGTAAAAGGTTCCTCATCACTGTTACCCTGCAAATTCTTATCATTGAGCCCCACTACAAGGAGCTTTAAATTTATCTTACAATGGTATGCATCAACACACATAATTATTTCGCAAATAAATACAGCTCATACAACAATACTGTAATTTTTGACATATGTAAGTAATGATCTTTAGCTCAAATCATGGATAAAGATAAACAAGCAGGACCTTTTGACAGAGGATTTTACATTTCAGAAGGAAAGCAAGAATCTTTTATTGTCATGCACAAGGACAAAGTCAAAATTCACAGAAGTGCCCAAGCGGTACACCACACCTTGTCATTTTTTATTTCATTCAACCTCTTCAATGCTTCCGATTCACCACCTCTGAAAGGAGAACATTCATCCTGCATAAAACGTCTTCTTTCAAATTATTCTAAGAAAATCTTCTTTTTTTTTTTTTTTGTAAAATGATATTTGTTCCAAACCTGTCCAATATCTACATAACCAAGTTCTTTGATTGTGGGGACTTCTGAGATCACACAACTTCCAACATCCCCAACAAGTGGAAGAGAAGAAAGTGTGTGTGAGAGTGGGGATGAGGGTTGTCCAGCAAGCTTCACAAATGATTGATAGCTCAAAGGTGGCCTTCCCCCATTCTTTTCCAGACATGAGTCATCAGAGTAGCCAGCAGTTAATAGAGAGGAATTGATATTCCTAAAAAGAAATGACAACGATCTAAAGTACTGAAGAGCCCAAACTGAATTGAAAACGAATTCCAAATTTTGGACATACCTTTTGTATGATATCAGTAGGATTGAAGAGCGTATGACTCACAGGAGAGAAAACCTCAATTCCAGCAGTTGATGCGTAATTCTGTCAGAACATACAAATTAACTCTCCATTTTACCATAATTAAGCAACGGGGAACACAACTATAATACTAGCTAAGGAACTGAAATACATCAAGCAGAATTGCACCAAAAATGCCACCGACCATTATATCTGGGAATCAAAACTGGCAAATAAAAAAATGCCTACTTTAACCTTTCTGAACAAGTAAAGAAGAATTAATACTCACCTTAACTTTAAAATCTAAAGCTTGATAATAAGGCTCTGTGTCATATTCAAAGCAAAGCTTCTCTACTTCCCACTGCAAATAACAAAAACGAGAAGATACATAAATTAACCAAACCATTTGCAAAGATTATATGAGAGTACGAAATCTTTGTGATTTTTGCAACATCCACTTGTTCCTCCTAAGTGGGTCAAAAATTAAATAAAAATTATGTAACCGTTAAGATGAGCTTAAGCGACTAACCGGAACTGCTTCATGAAACATACTTTTTTCTCTTTTTTTTTAGAAAGAGAGACAGACAGACAGAGATACAGACAGAGATACCTCCTTCAAGCAACGAATCAAAACCTCACTCGGCTCGCCCTTCAACACCAACAACCTTGACCCGAGCTTCTTCAGGCTCGAGTCAAGATCCGCAAGGCTCTCAAGCAGGAAGTTAATCCGGTTAAGGCCTGCCCGCGCCGACCCGAGAGAGAAAGCGTTCTTATCGGGCTCCATGTAATGCGGATCGATCACGAACACAGGGTAGAGAAATTTGGTGCCCTCGGCGGCGTACTGGAGAGCCGGATTGTCGTGGATCCTAAGACCCTTCCGAAACCACATGAGTGAGCCCGACCCTGAAGCCATTAACAGGTTCAATTCTCAGACAGACAGACAGAGCGAGAGAGGGAGGCAACAACCCCAGTTTATGGAGTGAGCTTGAGCTGTTTAATTAGTTCGCGCCTTTGAATGGGCGAGTTGGAAATTGAAGGAGACAATGTCAAACGTGCGCCGTGGGGTTAGATAGGGAGGGAGAGGAATGAGATAGTCCGGCGATATTTATTGAAGGGAAGGACAAAGTGCACTGTGCGCTAACTGCGTAGGATAGAGTTGGCTTGGAAGCCAAGGAAAGTAGTGTATATGACTCGCGCCACGTAGTTAGTTTAAAAGTGGGAGACGTTAGGCTCGCTGTGTGTGGCCGAAACTCGAAAGGTGATTTGGTCTTAGAAACGACGGCGTCCTGAGGACCCGATCCCGATTGGTCGGAATTGACCCACCACCTGTCAATGCGCATATAGAGTTGGGCCTGATTGGTGAGTTGATATGGTACGAGAAGAGTAATTCATGAATAATAGTAGATATTTGAATTGATTTGAAATAAGATGAGTTATAAATAATTTAAGTTAAATGTTTTATGGGATTTTAAAAGTTGTGAGATAAAAAGTTAAATAAAAATTTTATGAAGTTAAAATATTATTATAATATAATTTTTTTTTTTAGATATGAAAAAGTTAAATTATTTTTTATATTTTGTTTTAAATTTTTAAAAAGTTATAATAATTAGATAAAAAAATTAAAAATTAAAAAATATTTATATTTATGATATTTAAATATCAAAATAAGATAAATGCATATCTATCCAAACTAGGCCTAAAGAGTCAAGCAGTGCGGATTACGTAAGGTCACGTTATAAGGTCTCTTTCCATGTAAAATAATGAACCTCTACTATATTTTTATGTTTATTGATAGGTGTGTAAATTCCAGACACTTCAATTGAAAATTTATTTTTATATTATGGCATTAAAATTATATTTTATAATCACTGATTTTTAATGTCTTACAATAAAACCGAAACTACTATGTATTCATAATACAAAACGGATTGGCAATGGACCATGGTTAAGCATGCCATACAACCATCTGTAAAAGGAACCATATTTTATTATTTTTAGAGCAAGTCAAGGTAGCACCAAGGCCAATAGGTACTAGAAATATGAGTAATGTTATATGTATTTATAGAGTACGCAAGTATCGTGCAGTCGTTTTAAAAAATAATGAAGTTTACTATTAAAAGATTATTATTTTTTCATGTGAATTTCATATTTATTCACTTTTTTCAAAATTATTATACGGCGCTTGCGCACTCCACGATTACATATAGCATTACTCCTAAAAATATATCTCAACGCAAGGAAGGAAATTAACAAACCAAGTCTATCCCTTTTATCCAATTACTCCTAATTAATACTTAATCATATAAAAGACCTTATCTCTTTATAAAGACTTTATATCTCTTTGCTATAAAAATAGAATTTCGTAAAAACAAAAAATAATAATAATAAAACATTTAAGCCCCGCTTAGATATAAAAACACTCTAAACTAATCTCATTTCATTATTATAATTTTCTTAATTTTTTATACAAAATATAATAAACAATTCAAAATTTTCAAATCTAAAAATAATAATAATATTAAAAAATAATATTTTATTTAACTCATTTAAAATCTTCTCATCTCATATCATTATCCAAACCAATTCTCAAAAGATACCATCTTTCTCCTGGTTCGCATATCCCTCTTTATAGCCAATTTTTTTATCTCTTTATTCAACTGCCCATATTTATTAGGAGAAATTAAACTGAGCAACTTCCAACCACTTTCAACTAAATATCACATTGAAACATGTTTCGACGGTTTCGTCTCCATAATTAACCTTTGAAAATAATTATAGTTTTTTTCCCCCTGAATTTCTTTAACCATAGTTTCCCTAGAGCAAACGTACAAAAACAAAACCGCCAACAAACGATCTAATGTTGTCCGAAACTTTGATAGAAAAAAATACACGCAATTCGCAAACTACGTATAGATTTAGATTGTCCATGACCTCACAACACGCATGATACAAACGTTAATAATATCAAAAGGAAAATTAATGGAAAAAGAAGAAGAGAAAACCTTCCTGCAGGTAACACCGACATCCCTCATTTATCGAAACCCAATCAAAAATTGCCACATGTGCGGTACACGAAAGAATTGAGGAGGCGCATTAGATCGAAACCCCTCCCTCCCTCTGAAGCAAAAGACTCAATCTCCCTCTCTCTGCTCTCTCACTCTCGATTCCCCTCTCTCTGCTCTCCCTCTCTCTCTAAATCTTCAAGACTCCCTCTCTCTCTACTCCCTCACTCTCAATCCCGCTCTCTCTGTCAATTCCGAAATGCGAAAACCCTCATTATCTCTCTGCCCTCATTTTCTTGCTAACATTCACCATTTTTCTATTTGGATTTTGATGTAAAAATCTTCCTAAAATGGCCTGGGCAAGTGCTGCTGTGAAATTGGGATCCTTAGTCAAGGAAGACGCCATCTATTCCACCAAGAATTATCCGACTTCTGAAGAATCAATTATGGTTTTTGATTGTTTGGCATCATTACTGGGTTTGGATTTTGCCAAGTCAAGAGTGACGCTAGGTCCAGACAGGCAGAGGCATTCGGGGGGGTGGGAAGAAGAAAATGAGAGAGCAGACAAGGGGGAAAATGAAGAATGTTTCAGAGAGAGAGAATGGGGGACGAAGGTCGCATTCTGGGAAAATCCCTTCAACAAAATAGCACCATAGCAAATGGCAAAAGAGCAAAATCACAGAAAATCCCTTCAACAAAACCAAACACACCTCCACTGCACGTTGTACGACCTCCGGTCCCGATGGAAAAGCTTCAAACGACGAATGGCGAAATCATTTGTATCATTTTAGTTTCTGATATTTTTTTCATCTATTTCTCGCATATCCTCTCCCTCCCTAAATAGATTTTTCCATTCCGTTAAAATGCACAAATTCCACAAACTTCAGCAATCTCTCTCTGTCTCTCAATCCCTATTTTCATTCCCAAGCACCCTGTTATTTTTTCTCCTCTCCTGTCTCTTATTTCCCACAAAATCTAATTCTTCAAATATTGCAAAAATAATTTCAAAATCCTAAATAATTTCATATATTAAAACTGTATATGCAAAAATAACAAAGTGTATAGGAATATCTTGGTGAGAAATTGAAATAAAATCTATAAGGCTAACGGCGAATCAATGGGGGGAGTAAGAGACCAACGTCGAATAAATGTTTAATAGCAAAAACTGTTTCACAGTAAAGAGAGAGAAGGGGGGGACGCGTAGCATGGGGAAGAAGGTTTTCAATCTAGTTTGGAGCTCAAGCGGGAAGGGATTTTCGTGATCCCCTATTATACGCCCTACTTGGTTTACAAAGGAATACCTACGTGGCAGCTTCTATTTGGTTTTCGATAAGTGAGGTTTTTAGGTGACATCGGTCTATAGAGGAACTGGGAAAAAAAAAATTCTCACGGCTACAAGCCCATTTAACCTGGATCTTGACCTGAACCGTAGGTGGGAGCATTGGGAGGGAACTTACTGGATCTCCAGCGAGACCTACTTCTCGGACCAATTCAATATATCGGAGGTGAGTCGAGACGCAATCGACGAAAGGTACATTACATCGTGAAAGGCAGAGCTCTCCATGGTCTTCGTTCGAAGCTGCCTCGCCTTTTCTTCGGTGAAGCATCCGAGTGCAAACCTGGACCTCAGTCTGCTCGTTTCTAACTCCGGGTCCGAGACGACTAGCTCCTTACTTGATGGCCCGGCGATGGGGGCGAGGTAGTCCGGATCGGAGGATCAGCCAAATAGCAGGGCCCACCAGTTGGCCCAGGCGGGTTTCCAAATATTTCGATTAGGTTTTTGAGTAGAAGAATCGAAGACTCGGACCATCCCGGGTCGGAAAGAAGGGGAGGTGTAGCCATTAAGAGAGCGAAATCCAGGAAACAAAAAAAAGTACTGAGAGATGGGGAGAAAAGAAACAGTAAGTTGGAAGATTGGTAGTAGGGGTGTAAATTTAAACCGGGAAACCGGAAAACCGGACCGGTTGGTCCGGTTTTGAACCGGTCCGGTCCGGAACCGGTTCCTATTTTATGAAAACCGGCCGGTTCCGGTCCGGTTCCGGTTCCGTAGTTTTTGGGACCGGACCGGACCGAACCGGACCTGTTGGAAAAAAAAATATAAAAATTAATTTATATATTATACAAAATATTTATATATATAATATATAATTATATGTTAAATTTTTATATATAATATATATAATTATATATCATATATGAAAAAATTTTATATTATAATTTATAAATAATAACATAAAATGTTAATCTTAAATATGAACATTTGTAATTTATTTGATCATATGTTATTAATATAATTATATATAAGATAATGTTGTTATAATTTATAAAATAAAAGTTTAATCTTAAAGATAAAAATTTAATTGATTATATGCTTTAAGCATAATATATATATTAAATTTTTAATAATATTTTATAATAAGAATTAACACTTTATTATATATTTTTTACATTTAAAAAAAACCGGAAAACCGGACCGGACCGGACCGGAAACCGGTAAAACCGGAAGTACCGGTTTAGGAGGGTAATTGGGGCATAATCGGTTTTGAAAAATACAAAACTGGTACATACCGGTTCGGTCCTAGATTTTGTCCAAAACCGGACCGGACCGGACCGGTTACACCCCTAATTGGTAGGGAAGTAAAAAAGGCTTTGGGGATAGCGAAAGGCGAGGGGTATTATCCAATGCGGTCAAGAACACCAAGAATCCAAGAAGGACTTGATAGTTGATATCAATTCTCAGGGTGCCGTCCGTCGCTGTCGACTGTCGAGAGATTGATAAGGGTTAGATTGGAAACAAAAAGGTTAGTATAAGAATTAAGAGCACTCCAATAGATCATTATAATACATTTTTCTTTAAAATATAAAAAAAATACTCTGAGCATTGGCATTGGATTAACTAAATTATTTGCTCAAATACTTTTTCATCTTCAAATTTAACAAATATAATCCATATTTGCTCCACATTGAATTAACTAAATTATTTTTATCCAAAATATAAACTATAATAAATCTATTCTTATTTTCAAATATGAAAAGAACTATAGCAAGTCTAAAAATATTTTTTGAGATTATTATATTATAGATTTAAGATTTTTATTTATATGAGATTTTACTATCTATATACATATGAGATTATTATATTATAGATTGTTAGATTGTAAAAATAAAAATAAATATGATTGTTAAAGGTCATTGAAAATTATGAAAATAAAATATAAATTAATCAAAAAAATATAAATAATAAAAAATAATAAAATTTATTATTATAAAGAATGTGATGACTAATCCAATGTAGACTTCAAGTTTTGAATGATTAGCTAAAAGTGAAAAAGTTAAATATTAGTCAAAATTTGAAGAATATGATGGTCAATCCAATGCTAATGCTCTAAAAGTGCCATCCATTCGATCTTCTATTTTAAAGATACTTTTACATTATACTACAGTAAATCTCTAGATGTAGAGAATACTATTCATCTTTATAAACATTTTTAATTAATTTCTCTTCCATCCTCTTGCTAAGTTTTCCATTTATTCAATTCTCTTTATACACATTATATAATCATTGAGAATGAATATTCTCATAATATATTTTGAGAATATTTTCATTATATAATTTTTTTTTATTTTTTGAATTAATTTATATTTTGATTTAGTTTATAAATTTGGATTAATTTAAAATATGACATAATTATATGACATTGTATATGGAGAGATATTACAAATATCAAAAGATATAAGGAAGTCATTAATAGTTAGAGAAAATATTTGAAATGAATAAAAAAAATTAAAAAGTATAATATTTAAATGATATGAAACAAAAGTAGATAAGTTGATATATGATATATTGTAAAAATTAGAATGTAAAATAGAAAAGATGACAGAGAATGGATAGCTCAAGTGATAATAATAAGGAAATTGATTTATACATAATATTATTGATATTATTAACTTAATTTTATAAAATATTTTATAAAAATAAATTTATAAATTAACTTAATTTTATATTGATATCATTTGTATCCCATCGAGTTAAATTCATTTATAAAACCTTTTTAGACAAACATTTATGTTCCTCTTTTATAGCTTTAGATGGCTCTTTCGATATCTTTATGTATTTAATTAATTGTTAAATATTTCCTCCGTTTTTTTTTTTTTTTTGAGACAATGGATCGTGCAATACTTATTGAGGGGTAGCTCGAGAAATTCTCTCGATAAAGTGATTTGGCCTCCTCTAATAAAAAAATTAAGATCATCGTTAAAAAATATTTTCTTAATTATTAAATAAAAAAATTATCAAAATTCACTGTTAATAGTATTAATAATTTATTTTTTAAATATTAATAAATATTATGAACTATAAGTTATATTAATACTATGATAAGCTTTATTAAGTAAGACCTAATTAAAACTTGCAGTACAGATCATAAAAAGACGGGCGCTTCTATCATCCCATCTACGAAGTCTCTCAAATGACAAATCTAGGGCTGAAGACTGACTGTAGCGCTCAGGTTTCCTGTGAATTCCAACCATATCTCCATTGTTCCCACTCTAAATCAGAAGCTTTTCAACGAACAAATTAATTAAACTTTTGAGGTAGGAAAAGGATATATATTATATATAATATAGTATCGTTGTTCTTCCTCAACATATATAGACTGAACCAGGCTAATCTGTTCTACCATATATCTCCATTATATATATAATTTACAGACCGAGATACACTAATTACTAAGTCGCACAAATTATCGGATACAAATACCCGATAATTGTCGATCCCGGTTTTTCGGTCTGTTTGGAGAAAGATTTAATGACTTAATGACAAAGTAGTGGCAGTTTCATAGAGTGGCGGCAATTCTGACGAAGATTATTATAATGATGGTATATATAATGCATGTAGGTGCACTCCATTTGAATGCCTGAATTATGCAAGTGATAAATCAAGCTGAACCAAAATAACCGGCGGAATGAAGAACATTAGGGTATCTTGCAGCAGGTGGGGGTATTTCTGCCGGAGGACTAGTTGCGCTCGCTACCAACATTAATCCCACCGATGATGATCTCATAGAGTTCCGGCATCTCGGGTGCCAATATTGCATTTTCAGAATCCGGTTCAGAGATTCTTGGGTTGATAACAAGGCTTTGCGGAGTTGATGCTCTCATGCTGAAGTTTTGATCTTGTTGATTGGGACCAAGTTGATCGTGTGTTTGATGATCATGCCCCGGTGACCAAGTTTTACTAGAAGAGTTTGGGAGTGGTGGGATTAGAGGTGGAAAATGGACCCAACTGGGACTACAACTGCTCTGTTCTAATATTCTATGATCACTAAGATCTAAAGATTGTAGCATCCTGATTGGAGGGGGTTGGTGTAGCTGATCTTGTTGGGATTTTCTGTTCAAGTTGAAATTCCGATTTAGAACATGAGGTGAGACACCTTGCTCTGAACCACTAAGATACTCAGTTACAGAAAATGTTGCTAAAGCATGAGGAATGGCATGATCTTGGGACCGGAGCTTCTTCTTTATTCTTGTGTTCCAAAAATTCTTCACCTCGTTATCTGTTCTTCCAGGTAGGTGCTTGGCTATACGAGACCACCTGTCCCAAAAAAAGTTACCCACTTGAATGAAAAACTCATGATCACAACCATGTTGTCGACGATCATGATGAGGATGATGGGCTAAAGCAATAATATTAGAAGAAGGCGTTGGAGAAAAATTTACTTGTTACCAAGATTTCTGTGGAGTTCAATGACTAGGGCTTCTTCTTGGGGAGAGAAGCTCCCACGTTTTAAGTCTGGTCTGAGATAATTTACCCATCTCAGTCTGCAGCTCTTTCCGCATCTCTGGAGGCCTGCAATATCAAATATACATCCAATCCAAAAAGAAAAATCAAGAAATTAGAAAGAAAATAGGAATAAAGAAAACAAGATCAGTATCATCATATATATATATAGTGTTAACCAACAAGTTAATCAATATCTAAAGGGAAAAAAACGTATAGACAAAAGTTTTTAAAAGCTTAATTTGTTGCTTATAGGTATAAATTAATAGAAGTGAAACTTGAATGATCATCAAAGAAAATAAAGTGAGAAGGTCACCAGCAAGTCTAGGCACTGAGTTCCAACTACCATAGCCATTGGCTGAAATGTATTTGATGAGTTTCTCATCCTCCTCTGGTGACCATAGCCCTTTCTTCACCCTTTGGTTGATGCAACAGTGATGTGCCATCCTCCTTTCTCCAAAAATTAAATCAGTGGTACTAGTACGTACTGCAGTACTGCGGCCAGTGGTTGAACTGGAACAAGTTCAAACTTTGAGTATTAGCTACAAAAGCGAAAAGGGAGATAAAAGATCAGAGAATAAAACAAAAGAAGGCTCCAGCTCTAGCCCCAGATCGAGTACATCAAATTAGAAGAGCGTGCAAACTGAATTAAAGGACGTAGTACTATGAACGGAAGGCATGCAGCAGAGAAATATTAGCCCTATTAGGGTTTGTGGCGAAGATCAGCTAAAAGTTTCATGAGTACATGATATATATATATCTCCCTGTGAGAGCTAGCGAGCGCTAACTGCATGGGTTATAGATCGATGGACGTACGGCAGCTACGCGTCGCGACTCACGTATACAGCTAGGGCGGTGGGTCGTCAATGTCTGTAACAGGTAACTCCAATATTTCAAGCAGACATTTTTGGATGAAGTAATTATTGTGAATGGGTTTTACCAACTTCAACTTGCCTAGGCTTTTTCAGGATGTCAATGATGAATTTTCGGATGCATTGCGATAGTGAGCCATTTTCTCGGCTGATGCCTCTTCCCCAAGATGGTGATAATGAATTGGGTCTGAGCTCACCTCATCAACTGCCGCTTTTTGCATGAAATTGGTAATGTATTGCATGTGGCTCGTTTGCATATGCAAGGATTGGGTTGAACTTCCCGAACCCTTTTAATTAAGTTGTATAGTGACATATGCATCGATCCATCGATGATTGAACACAATTTAATTTTTTCTACGTCTAGTACTTGTACGTATATGAATTAATCCCATTAACGTTAAAGGATTATATATATATATATATATATAAACGATTGAATCAAAATGATAATATAGTATAGACTAGTAGAAATAGATCAGATAGAAACTCAAACCATTTCATTGCTATATATTCACCTTCTTTTTTTTATCATAATCATTTGATATATATAATCGTCATCATCAGCTCAAATGCATGAGAAAGTGCGCGAGTAAGCTCTTCGATTCAATCGTAGTAATAGTAGTACTGGTACTACTACTGCTGATCATGCAATACGTACGTACGACGTATGGTATGGGCCTCCATGCATGTTTTTTATTTTTTTTGACCCACAAAGTATAATCTAAATCACGTACAGATTGCTACAACTCAACGAAAATGAAAGATCAGTGGCTATATTATCTTTATCCATCCGTATGATGTAACCAACACGGAGGATTTTCCTCGATCGATTGGTAGGTAATTAATTAGAAAGGATCATATTATCTAGATCGAAGTGCATGCAAGCAAGCTGTGGGAATTAAGTACCTTTGGCCAATTGATCCCTTCCGCCCTTGCGTATTACGTACGTGATTAACAAAAGATTGCTACAACTCAACGAAAATGCACGTAAGCTGAGTACCGATCATCACTAATTTTATCCATCATCTTCGTCATCATGATTTTCTACGGTAGGTAATTCATTACAATGATAAATTAGTGTCCCAGAAACTTTGATCCCGATCGAGCTCCCTTGATTTATATAAGAAAATATTAAGGGCCTAAGATCTAGTACGTACTTTCAATACCAATCAAATTAATGAATATTACAAGAATATCGATTATTTACTGGACTTATTTGCGATGAGAATGAACTCATTTTGATAGGACTGATCATTTTTAACTGGTGTCTTTTTTTTAACGCGTGTAATTATATATAATACAAGTTTAAATTTGCCCTTTAAATTTAGAACAAGAAATATTGGAACTAAATTGTTGATTATGTCGTTTCATCGCTTAATCTATTAAGTAATTACGATCACGATTATTATGAGAAATGATATCTGTAGTCGTGAGTGTGCAAACGCTATGCAGTTATTTTAAAAAAAGTGAATAAATATGATATCTACATAAAAATTAATTAATTTTTTAATAATATATTTCATTCTTTTTTAAAGCGACTGTACGATATTTACACACTTCACAATTATATGTAGCATTATTTGACGCTGGTTCTTCTTAATTAATGGATAATGGATCAGGCCTGGCCTGATAACAAAGCCTATTTATAAGTACTTCTAATTGTAAGAGTTTTTCTGGATAAAGCCCATATATTTGGCTAAATTGGGTTGGGAGCGCATCCTCTCCTCTGTAGATGGAAGCATTAGTACGATAGGGTGAGCCACCGCCCACATACCATAAAATATATTAAAAATTTAAAATAACAATTTAATAATCTTTATAAATAGATAATATTTTATTTTAGAGTTTTTTATTTTTATTTTTTATCAATTATAAATTGGAATAAATGGAGGGGGGTTAACAAGCAGGCTGAGCTTTCGTGCTTTCAAATCTAGAGGTGATGTGGGTGACATTTTTTTTACACATGGATACGTCTCTGCCGTTCATGGCCATGTCGACGGTGAGATTACCATGTGGACTAATTACAAGTTTGCAACATCAGCAACCTTTAATCAAGCCTTTTTTGTTCTGGAACCTGCACTTCTTCTTCAAGTATGGTAGGTAGCTCTTGGCCTCTTCCTAATCACTGATTACGGGATGATTACTTTATCATTGTCTCTCGATCTTGTTTTTCATTTTCTATATCAATAATACATAACTATATTATATATTACATTATCTCTATACTCTATAATTTTATTGTATTGATGTGATTTTGTCTATTAATAATTGAATCCATGTAAGGGATTGAAGCTTGGTATATAACAAGTGTCCCGGTGGGGGCTTCTCCTTTAGAGGAGAGGAGAGGAGAGGAGAGGAAGCACAGTGCCCGAGCCGTGAATGGTGCAAACTTCGTTGCAATGGCACAAGTAAGTCTGGGAACCCAAGAATTGCCCAAACAGAGAGGAGTAAAGAATTGCAACTTTGACTAATGGGTGCCAACCTGAGCGGCATATTTCGCAACTTGACTTACTAGTTCTGCTACTGTAAAAATACATCGGAGGATCAACAAATGGGTCCGAATCAGATCAGTTGGTTCTGTCCAGTTTTGGATCCGTTCATCCATTTTAAAAATTGGTCATAATTGATCCGGTCTCGATTTTATATTTTCTAAAACCGGATTGGACTGATTTGTATATTTATATAATTTTAATTAATTTTTAATTTTATATTATATATAATTTTTATAAATTATAATTATATTTGAAATAACGTGTTATATTATAATTTATAACATAAAGTTTTAATTTTAAACATGAACATTTATTTGATCATATGTTTTAAATATAAAATATATATTAATTACATTTTATGACTTGATAAATTCTTGACATATTTCTTTTGATAAATATATCAATAACACTAATATACATTAGTATATTAATTACTATATTATCAATGACATATTAGTAGTAGTATTATACCAATAATATTACTAATTTACTATATACTAATAGTATTAGTGACATGGTATATTACTAATATTTATATATATTAATATATATAAGTATAAAAGATTAGAAATTTAATATATATTAAAAATTGAAAAATTGGACTAACTGGACCGGAATTAGTAAAACCATAAATACTAGTTTAGAAAGGTAATCGGTGCGATATCGGTTCTTCAAAATGCAAAATCGTTGTATACCAGTTCAATTCCAAAATTTGTCTAAAACCGGATCAATCCAAACCGGTTACACCTTTAGTTATGTTACATATAGTCAGTTTTGCATATTTTCTATACATTCCACTGATATGATTAGGTAAATTAATTATTTTATATTAAAAAAATAACGCAACCAATCACATTAGTAGAATGCGCAAAGGAGTACGCAAAAGTGATTACACATAAAAATTTTGATTTCTTAAAATTCTTGCACTACTTTATTATTATTTATAAATTATTTATTATTATTTACAAACTATTTCACTACTATTTATATATTATTTAAAATAAAAGCCTAAAACAATTGAAATCAAGAATTGCTCATTATCAAAAGAGAAAGTAGATACCGTCTCTAATATTTAACAGGCAAATATTGTTTTCTATTTTAATTTTTGTAATCAAATTCATACCATATATTTTAAGTAAATTCTTATGAGAAAAGTATGACATCTTTAAGGATATTTTATAAAAATAAATTTATAAATTAACATAGTTTAATATGATACTTTAGATTTATTTTATAATAAAAATAATTTTATAATATAATATAACATATCAAATTAAAATAGGCAATAATAGGGAGGTAGGAATTTAATGAGCTCACATTAGAAATTTTGTATGATTGCATCTCAGACCTCGAATGTAACTTTCATTGATACGAGTCTCACGGGTCACATGCCTAATAAAGTTAAGCATACACCATTAGAAAATTAAAAAAACTGCAAAATATCTCAACGGTACCTTTGGTCATTTTGGACATTCTGATACTACTTTTGTCCACTTGTGAACACCACTTTTCTTTTTAAAAATATTTAGACACGATAACATGCAAATTAAAAATTTATAAATTATTATGTCTTTTATTCAAGAAAAGCGATACTATACTATCTAAGTTTGTCTTCTTAATTTTACTTTTAATTTATTTTTTATTTTTTAGTAGTTTTTTAAAAAATAATTAAAAATATTTAAAGATATTTAAAATATATTTAAAAGAAAATGCAAAAAAAAGTGCACATCAAGTGGACAAGTTTCGGTAGCATAGTAACACTACCCTTTGTTTAAACTTATAAAATGCTTTTTGTAATTTTATTTTCTAGTTCTAGTTTTTATTTCGGCTTCGGTTGGTTCCTTAACTCCTCTCAACTCATCTCAACTCATCATTACAATTTTTTTAAATTCCAACATAAAATATAATAAATAATTCAATTTTTTTAAATTTTAAAATAATAATAATATTAAAAAATAATATTCTAACAATATTTTATCATCTCAACTCAACTCACTTCAACATTCTTTTGTTTGATGTTTCGTATTTATATATATATTGAAAATAAATGATATTTTCTATTTTAAATTTTATCATTTTTCATCGTATCTATTATTTAAATATTTCAAGTGGATATTATTTACCCGATTCACATGTAAAAGTATTTAAAATATGACAAATAATCAAATATAATTAAAAATGAAAAAATTTATATTAAAAATATTATTAGGTCTGGTTTGGATACAAAGCATGTTTCATCTTATCTTATCTTATTATTACAATATTTTTAAATTCTCACACAAAATATAATAAATAATTCAATTTTTTTAAATTTAAAAATAATAATAATATTAAAAAATATTTTATAATAATATTTTATTAAACAATCAACTTACGCCTCAACTGATCTGATCTCAACTCACTATCTAAATGACAACTTAGTCTATATTGAAATGAAAATTGGAGAATATTGTCTTTCTGAGCATGAGATTAGAAATATTAGTATCATTTTATTGAAGAGTAATGTTACATATAATCATGAAATACGTAAGTGTCATACCATATTTTTTAAGAAAAGGACGATCCACTATTAAAAAATAGTTTTTTTTTATACAGGTATCGTATTTATTTACTTTTTTCAAAGTAATTGTGTGACGCTTCCACACTACACGACTGCAAATATCATTTCTCTTTATTGAAACTGGAAAAAAAAAGGTTTTTTTTCAAACATAATTTTTATCTCATCTTATTTCATTCTTAAACATAATTTCAATATAACTTTTTTCAAACTAATTATTACAACTTTTTAAAATTTTCAAATAAAAAATAATTTAATTTTTTTAAATATCGAAACAAAAATAATATTATAAAACTATATTCTAATAATATTTTAACTTTATAATAATTTTATTCAACTTTTTCTTTCTCCTTTCCCGAATCTTAAAAAATACTCAACTCAAATTATCTCATTATTATTTACAAATTCTCATATAATTTCAATTTCCAAACTAACATTAAACTGAAAAAAAAAATTCTCAAAAATTATAAGATTATTTTATGAATAATGTTATGTATCAGTTACTATTTATTTTCATATCATATATTTATAGTTTTTTATAAGATGTGAGAGTATTTTTTATAAAATATATAGATATTTTTTTATAGAATGTAAAGTGTGAAATTGGATGGATAAAAAAAAAATTTATTATTATAATTTATTATTATTTTTTGGATATTTTGTTATGGTTTGCTTTTAAGTTTTGTCCTTTCACGCCTGAGGGTTTTGGTGGTTTTGTTTCGTCACTGCTATAAAATGATATTCGTGTCTACCCCGACACAGTCCCGAGAAAAAAATAATCTTCTTCCAGCCACCTTATCTCTCCTTCCCCCCATCCTCGTTTCCGTGTCTCTCTTTATGTTCTCCTCTTGAAAAACCAATTCTTGGTTTTTCTCAAGGGACTTAAGAGAGATATGGAGGCTGTTCTAAAGACCAAAGGGCTTCTTTCTCTTACCCCGAACCCAAAAGCCAGGGTTTTACCCCCGTCACAGGGCTTAAAGCATAGACTTTTCACCCCAAATCCTAAATCTTTTGGTGGGTTTTGTCTATCCTCAAATGGGTTCCAGAAATTCAATGGGTTTGTCTCAAAAACTCATGGGTTTGGTCAAAAAGAGAGAAACTTGTTTATCTGCAGGGCTGAGGCTGCAGCAGCTGCTGATGGTCAGCCACTATTTGGTGAAGCCGAAATTGAGAAGCCAAAGATTTTGGGTATGGAGGTTACGACGCTGAAGAAGATTATACCACTCGGGTTGATGTTCTTTTGTATTCTTTTCAACTATACGATACTCAGAGACACAAAAGATGTATTGGTTGTGACAGCCAAAGGGAGTAGTGCGGAGATTATTCCCTTTCTAAAAACTTGGGTGAACTTGCCTATGGCTATTGGGTTCATGTTGTTGTACACCAAACTGGCTAATGTGTTGTCTAAGCAGGCTCTCTTCTATACCGTTATTTTGCCTTTCATAGGCTTTTTCGGGGCATTCGGATTTTTCATGTATCCTCTTAGCAATTATATCCACCCTGAGGCGTTCGCTGACAAGCTTCTCAACACACTTGGCCCCAGGTTCCTTGGCCCCCTTGCTATAATGAGGATCTGGAGCTTCTGTTTGTTCTATGTCATGGCTGAACTTTGGGGTAGTGTGGTGATTTCAGTTTTGTTTTGGGGGTTTGCCAATCAGGTACTTAAGATTATCTCGTGAAGCATACTTGTGTAGATGATATGTCTGCTTGATTGTTCGGATATTATGCCTTAGATTTTCATGTCAACTCTGTTTTTGGTATAGCATATATTTATTTTATTGACAATGGATATTTGTTTTATTTTATTGTGTTACAATTCCCCATTTAATTCTTTCCTATGGCTGATCAAAGTTTCAAATAATAGAGCAAATCTGCTTCTAGCGTGACGTGGACTTTTATATTGGTTACCTATCTTCTTCTTACATGCTCCATGGGCGCTAGTTTGTGGGTCTGCGGATATCAGTGTCGTTACATGGATGTGTTACAAATTAGGCATTTTCCCGGTAGAATACTCTAGTTTTCATCACAGATTATGCTTGGAGGTTGAAAGTGAAAGCCGGTATATGATCATATTCAAACCTTGTTATTCTTCCTGCTTTTAAAAAACAAAACAAAGCAAAAAGTCCCATTGACTCTTTTTTTTGCCTTGGCCCTGGATGGGTCATTTTTTTTAGAGACGTCTAGTTTACATGTTACTTCATAAACAGGTTAATTTGGTCCATTGTGAGTCGTGCCTGGTTCTGCCTTTAAGATTAGTGTGGTATAATTATGCGTTCATTTCCTTATGTTATGGTGTTCTCTAGTACAGATTGTAGCTGAACTGGATATGAACTTACTTTGTCTGGTCTGCGTCAGTGATTTGATTAATGTCTGTTAACTACAGTTAACAGGCATCTGAGCGAACGACTATCTCCCTGATGGTGTAAAGGGACCTGCTACTTCATTCAGTAAATGATTAGCGTTTATTTCTCACTGTAAATGCCTTTTCTAGATATTCTTATTTTTTTGATTATTTAAATCAGTCTTCCTTCTTCAACTATGCTTTCCTTTCCCAATATTAATATGCGTGGTTTTAAACATAATATTAAATTCCTGATGGACATTGGAAACTTTGGAGGTTGACTCAAATATTCTATAGTACTCTTACAGTTAGTGATAGGGTGGCTGCTGATGGGCAGCTGTTCTATTATTTAAAAATTCAAATAAAAGTTAAAAATTAAAAGAAATATGTTCAATCTTATGACAGTGAAATCATATTAAAGTTAAATATCCCACCAAAGGCTGAAACAGGAAGAAAGGTTCAATCTTATAACTATGTTCAGTTCTAATAAATCTTATTATTTTGGTTGCTGCTGATATAATTGGTCTTCGAAAATTTTATGTGAATTCACAGCATTGTACATATTTGTTTCTTTACATTTGTTATAACACCTATCAAAAACATTGGTTATAACAGTCTCTGTCTTCCTCTAGTCATCCTCTAATCTATTGTAGGCTCTTTGTGCAGATAACTACTGTTGAGGAAGCCAAAAGATTTTATCCCCTGTTTGGTCTTGGGGCAAATGTTGCTCTTATATTCTCAGGTCGAACGGTTAAGTACTTTTCAAATTTGAGGAAAAACTTGGGTCCTGGTGTTGATGGTTGGGCCATTTCCCTTAAAGGAATGATGAGCATTGTGGTGTTGATGGGGTTTGCCATTTGTTTCCTCTACTGGTGGGTGAATAATTATGTTCCTCTTCCAACCCGTAGTAAGAAGAAGAAGGTAATCTAATGCAAAGTGACTCCTATTGTTTATTTGTTTCTGTTACAGGTTTGCCTAAAAAAAGGTTTCTATTACATGTTGATCCATAATCTGTCTAAATGTGTTTAGTTGATGTTAGACATGAAAATTGGCTAGATATTATTTTGATAAGTAAAATTGGCTAGATTTTTCATTTGTTCCTTTACGTTTGCTTAATATGGCACTCTTTCTTGAGAAACTTGCCAGAAAGCTACTGAGATATGATGGTTTACCATCCTGTAGGTTAAATCAAGGTTGTTTGTTATCAAGCTAGCTGGGTCTGCTAATTCGATGCCCCATAGTTTGTTCAACATTGCATATTATATCAATTAAGACGAAGCCATGGTTGTTGTTTCATTTTCATTGATCACAACTCTTCTGTATGTGAATGTCTTGTCTAGATGCACACACACGGCTAAAAAATAAAGCTTTTGTAGACTTGACAGATCCCTCCATGATTGATGCGGTTGTTTAAAATATGTTGATATGTAGTTTTTCGTTTTTGCAGGAGAAGCCCAAAATGGGGACAATGGAGAGCTTGAAATTCTTGGTTTCTTCAAGATACATTAGGGATCTTGCCACTTTGGTGGTTGCATATGGTATTAGCATCAACCTTGTTGAGGTTACATGGAAATCTAAGCTCAAAGCTCAGGTGAACTCATGATGGATTTTTCCAATTGTATTACTGAATTGGCTTATCACATAAAGGGTCTCTGACACTCTAAAATGTGCAGTTTCCAAGCCCAAATGAGTATTCTTCCTTTATGGGTGACTTCTCAACTGCCACTGGAATAGCAACTTTCACGATGATGCTGCTGAGTCAATTCATATTTGACAAATACGGTTGGGGAGCTGCTGCCAAGATCACTCCCACGGTCCTGCTTCTGACAGGAGTTGGTTTCTTTTCTCTGATATTATTTGGGGATCCTCTTGGACCTTCTCTTGCAAAGTTCGGGATTACTCCTCTTCTTGCAGCTGTATATGTTGGTGCCATGCAAAACATATTCAGCAAGAGTGCCAAGTACAGCTTATTTGACCCTTGCAAGGAGATGGCCTATATTCCCTTGGATGAGGAAACTAAGGTCTGAACACTGACATTACTATCCAGGTTTCTTAGTATTGGCGTAGATTTGTTTCAGTAATGTTCAAAACCAAATTAATCTGGAAGTTGAAGTTGTCTTAATAATTTAGGTCTATGAATTTTGTAAAAGAGTAAAACTCTGGGAATCTTCATGGCCTAAAGCCTAAAATTAAGGAGATGCCACACTCCAGAGATTTTATTAGAAACTAACAAGCTATATATATATATGTTCACAACACACACACACACACACACACACTTCTTTCAGTTTTTATACCATTTTGTTTCGACATGAAATTTTTTAATATTCATCTCTGTGCCCTTCTGCTCACTTTGCCTCTTTATTGCTTGCTTTAGGTTAAAGGGAAGGCAGCCATTGATGTTGTCTGCAACCCATTGGGGAAGTCTGGCGGTGCTCTGATTCAGCAGTTTATGATCTTGTCCTTTGGGTCACTTGCAAATTCAACTCCTTACCTTGGAGGAATACTCTTGGTGATTGTTCTTGCATGGTTAGCAGCAGCCAAATCTCTGGATACCCAGTTTACCGCATTGCGAAGGGAGGAAGAGCTTGAGAAGGAGATGGAAAGAGCAGCTGTCAAGATCCCAGTTGTGGCTGAAAACGCAACTGGGAATGGCTCTCTTGCTAGTGGCTCAGCACTGAATCCAATGGCCGGTGACACCACAAACAGTTCATCTGAAACCTCAACTCCCCAAAATATTTAATAATTTTCTCCCGTCATGTTGCTTAACAGGAAGAATGGTGGAGCAGATGAGCAGTAGTGGGTGAGATATTTGGTTATAGAATTTTATCTTCCTATAAAATAAGTATGCCATTGCTACTTGCTGTTTTTGAAGTCCAGTTTTCAATATATAATTAGCTTACATTCTGTTTAGTCTTTAAGTTTCTGTACTTGCAAAATTTCTTTGGAACCATACTGATGAGGGTTTCTTTCTTTTTACTTTTGTACTTTACAATAATTTCTTGCTGCAAATGTTGCATGTTTGATAGCTTGCACTGAGTTTACTTTCATTCGATAGGAACTATTGCTTGATCTTACAATGTTATTGATCTTCCATCTTTTGATTCTTAAAGAGTTTTTATTCACTCATCAGTCTGGCTGACAATCTGAAGGCTACTTGCAATGAGTTCGTTGTCAACTGAATCTTCTTCTGCTCCATGAATTCTGTCTGGTTGCCAGGCTCTAATATTCTCAATCCATTCATATTTTGTTTGGAGCCTAACAATATGTATGAGCCTCTTATCCCATGAGTTAAAAGGCATGTTTGGATTAAAAAATATTTTCAATTCATCTCATTTTATTTCATCATTATATATTTTTTTAAATTTTTGTATAAAATATAATAAATAATTTAATTTTTTTAAATTTTTAAATAATAATGATATTAAAAAATATTTTATTTAATTCATCTCATTTCTCTATTCAAACCAAACCAGCTCTAAAGTGAAGCTACCTACTCTCCACAACACTACAGTTGATCTATACAGGAAATCGTCCCGACTTTGCATAAATTTGTGCTGGTTTTGGAGTTCTCTCCAACAAAAGTTGGCTTTAATTAATTGCATATATATGTATGAGCTATATATCGGTGGTATTAACCGGCACCGAAGCAGGATGATCAAGTTTCGGGACCGATTAGGCCCAGGGTTTTAATAAGGGTGGGCCCATGTCCACGCGGAGTCGCAGTTTGCTACAAAACCAACGAATCAAAGTTCACGTGGTAGTTGTAGCATGCAAATTAAGAAAATTTTTATGAAGAATGTTACTGTAACTTCTTGTTTTGTCCCTTTATTTTAACCGTTTATATATTAAATTTTTTTAATAATTAAAAAAATATTTATTAATATATTAATATTTTTTTTATTTTTTAAAAATATTTTAAAAAATATATATATATTTTATATTGGACGGCAGAGTAGCATCACTCAAATTTTATACACTACTTTAATATCTTACTTTTATCTCATTGTATAAAATGTGATACGTTTATTACCGTTAGATAATTATTTATTATTAAATTATGATAAATATATCAAATCTTATATAAAATAAAAGTTAAATAAAAGTTAAAATTAGAATAAGAATGATGTATATCATTATTCACAAATTAATGAGCGAACCGTTCGCCTATGCATGTGTCATCATATATATCTCCTCCGTGAGTAATACTACTTGAAAAAGCAAGACGTACGAAAAAAAAGGTTTTATTTAATAAGATTATTATTTTAAAAATTTTAATTTATAAGACAGTATGAATAATCGTCTAAAAAAGTGTTTTTCAAACATAACTTGATTTAAAAAATAAATTGTAAATTTTAATCTTCTAAATCAAATCTTATTACTTTGTGATGTAGATGATATATTTTATGCATCAATTTAAAATTAAAATAATTTTATTTTTTTAAAAGACTTGGGTAAAATGCAAATCATTTTCCCTTCTTCATAGTACCCATTATGCACTATGCAGGTCCTTTTGCTGGGAAAGAGAAAGGGAAAGGAATCCAGATAATGGCTTTTGCGCCCGCTAAAGATCATCCAAAATGCTTTCTCGCAATTGATGCGAAGGCGGAGTGAGGAATGTTTTTGTTAGGGGCTGGAGGAGATCATCCCTTCCTTTGGGTTGGGCTTGACTAAGATATTAAGAGTGCGTTTGGATGTTGAAGTGAGTTGAGTTGAGTTGAGTTGAGATAATAAAATATTATTAAAATATTATTTATTATTATTATTATTATTTTGAGATTTGAAAAAGTTGAATTGTTTATTATATTTTGTATTGGGATTTAAAAAAGTTGTAATGATGAGTTGAGATGAGTTGGGAGGATTTTTGGTTCCAAACGAAGCCTATCTCATCCCGGCCCGAGTTGGATTCCTCCAGTGCACCCAGGAACCCTCAACACAACCGGCCCACGAGCCCTACAAGACACACGAGCCCATGAGCCCTTGAGCCAACATGCTTGTATCAATGTGGGTAGACAAGACCCACCAACTCTGACGCCTTTCTTCAAGAACACCTCACATTTAAGGGTCATATCCTGTCAAATGAACGGGAATCGTGGACACCACCCTTGAGTCTGACTGAGTGTGTGGGAAATGATCGCTCCCCACCTGCCATCAAAGCATGACCCAGGATGCCACACCGCATTAAAGACTATGACCTGGCACCTGTACTCGAGATGCTAACCCTTGACACGGAATATAGGTTGTCCCCCACGATATCTAATATAAAAGCCGAACACTAGGTAACAAGGCTTTCTCTCTGATTCTTTGAAGAATAAGAAGAAAACACTAACTTTGATATATGAGGTTCCCTGAAACAATCATCGTGTTAATATTAAATGAAAAACAGTATATATATATATAAAAAAAAACAAGAGTAATTAGCCCCCAACAAAAAATTCCTCACTTCGCCTTCTTAACAATTGCGAGAAAGCATTTTTGATTGAGTAATGTTAGATATAATTATGGGTTGAACAAGTGTCGTGCATTCTTTTTAAAAAAGAGTGGAGTTAATTGTTAAAAAATTAATTTTTTCATTTGAGTCTCATATTTAATCATTTTTTTTCAAACAATGTATGTTTAATGTTTTTCTTGTGATAGAGAAATGTATCAGGTATAAAAAGATTCTATAAAAATAAATTTACAAATTAACATGATTTGATGTAGTACGTTAAATTGTAAAATTACTTTGATTATAAAGTAGATTTAACTTATGAAATTATGTCAATTTATAGATTTACTTTATAAAATTTATTTGTGACTGTAATACTTGTAATTAAAATATTAACGAGCAATATTACACAACCTCTCAACTTCCATACACTATATTTTTTAAAAATTTTAATTTTAATTTTTTTTGAGTTTATTTTTTTAAACTAATTCAATTTTTTTATTTTTTATTTATATATTAAATATTTGATAAAAAAAATTAAAAAAATATGATGCGTAGAGATTTCGTGGATAATAGGAAATTTTGTAAATTTTTTCTTAATATTATATCTCCACTACCGAACGGCCGAGGCTCTGGTAAGGTACCAAGGGAAAAAATCGAGAGAGAGAGAGTGAGAGATGTTAAGGTCCGTTTCTGTGTTGGGCTGTATGGTAATGAATCTTGTATGTCAGGGGATGGGACATTTTCTATTTAATATATTTGTCCTCAGATTCTTTGGTTCCAAACGATCACAGAGAACAAAAATGATATTTTTTCCTTTTTCCCATATGTCTGTCGCATACGTCTGTAAGCCCACGTAATGAAGATACGAAATATCCTCTTATCCTGTGTTTCCCCTGCAGGTCGTCTATCTAGCACCAACTCCCTCTAAAAGCCACCGGCCACAAGTTGTGCACCAAGAATGAAGAAGCTATCCTTGCCGGAAACTGTCACTTCCCCTGCCAAATCATCTCAGTTCTCGGCCGAATGCTGGTTCGACGATGCATGTATCCTTGACATGGACTACTTTGTCAAAACCCTCTCCAGCATTAAGGCCAAGGGTGTCCGGCACGACCTCATCGGTTCCATAATCACCCACTACGCCTCCAAATGGCTACCTGACCTCTCCGGCGGGGACGTCACCCAAAAGGGCCAAACAAATTACTTGGAAGAATCTCCGGGAAGCGTCACGGCCTCATGGATGAAGAAAAGGTTCTTCGTGGAAACCATAGTAGGAGTTCTCCCTCCTGAAAAGGACTCCATCCCATGCAACTTCCTTCTTCGCCTTCTCCGGACGGCCAACATGGTTGGGGTCAAGCCCACGTATATAGCCGAGCTTGAGAGACGGATTTCATGTCAACTTGACCATGCTTCACTGAAAGAGCTAATGATACCATCGTTCAGCCATACTTGTGGGACTTTGCTGGATGTGGAGCTCGTTATTCGGCTGGTGAAGAGGTTTGTGAATTTGGATGAAACTGCTAAGACGGGGGCTTCTTTGATTAAGGTAGCAAAGCTCGTGGATTGTTATCTCGCTGAGGCCGCCCTTGATTCAAATATGAGCTTGTCGGAGTTGGTTGAGCTTGCAGGAGCTCTCCCTGGCCATGCTCGTGCCTCAGATGATGGGTTATACCGAGCCATTGATACTTATCTCAAAGTAGGTTGCATTTTAAGATTCATTCTGATTTTCAGTTGTTTTGTAAGATCCCTTTGGTAGATTAAGTATATAGTTTTCTCGTTAATTTATTTTCAGATTACCTTTTTTTGGGTTCAGAAATGAACATTAATTTATAATCTGAACAATTTAGTTTCAGATTATAATTTAGTGTCATTTATAAGAGTACTTCCTAATCCAGCTAGTATAATTCTCTAGTAAGAAAAGTCGATACATAGTAAGAAATATTTATACCAAAAAAAAAGTTAAAAAAGAATACAAGAACCTCATCTGGGATTTATTAAAGTTTGAGTGTTTTTTTCCCCTTGAAGAAAAAAAAAGGTCCCAAGGGGTTAGTTCTTGTGTTGTCACCAGCATGAGATTCTTCATCTGATCAGGATGCCTGAAGTGTTGGTTAGGTGGCCGGGGTTCTTGCAGGGCATGCAGAAATTTAATTGACATCAATGCCCTTTATCTCGATCGATTAGTGATAAAAGTAGCCTAGATTTTTCTAAATTTGGCTTTTGCATTGTCCTGATCTCATGGAGCATGTGAAAGCTGGTCATGTGAGGTGTACTGGGGTTGGATTGGAGATTACTCCCACGAAAGTCAAACTGACAATGATCAATTCGTTTGGAATGTGCTTCACAACATCTCTCTGTTCCAATCTTAGAATTAATATTTGCCTCCTAATATTAAAAGGAATCTATTCCCTTCCCCCCATGCCTGTGCAACCGTGATGAAAAGGAAAAAGAAAAGAAAACGGGTGTCTTATTCAGCAAAGAAGTGACAAAGGTATTACAAAAGAGTAAATTCACAAAGTGTCGTGGCTTGATACATTACGTCATGTTGTAAAGTTACTTTTATTGTAAAATAAATCTAACGAATCACATAAAAGCGCATAACTTTATAATTTCATTTTTACGTAATTTCTTTGTGTCTAGAACACTTCTCTTTATATAAATCATTTTGAAAAAATAAGTGAATAAATGATCTAGTTAATTAGAATGTTTTTGTGCCCACGAGTTAGTAACATATAGTTTGTGATCTGCATATATCATTGCTTCGTTCATGCCTATGCATTGTGGAATCCTAAACTGAATATATGGCTTGTTTGCTGGCAGGCACATCCCGCGACATCAAAGGAAGAAAGAAAGAGTCTCTGCAGACTAATTGATAGTCGAAAATTGTCACAGGAAGCATCTCTCCACGCTGCCCAAAACGAACGCTTGCCCGTCCGAGCTGTTATCCAAGTACTCTTCTCTGAGCAAAACAAGCTCAGTCGCCATATTGATTGGAGTGGCTCCTTCAGTACTGGGACCTGGAGCCCGAACCCAGGGTTTGAACCTCCGGCTCGGTGCTATTCAAAGCGTGAAATGACAACTCAACAAATAGAGATAAGGAGGTTGAAGGAAGATGTTTTTTGGCTTCAAAGACAGTTTGAGTTCATGCAAGCGCAAATTGAGAGACTTACGGAGAAGAAGAAGGGGTTTTTCAAGTGGAAGAAGTTTGGAATGCCTTCACTCAAGAGTGTTAATGTAATTGAGAAAATCGAAGAGGTTGAAGAGGAGGCGGGGTTAGGGCGGGAAACGCCATTAATGGACATGAAAACCAAGTTGATGAGAGGTCGGACTGATCCTCCCAAGCGGAGGAAATCCATGTCTTAAACTTGAGGACGGGTTAGGAACCAACTAGCTTATGTTCTTGTACCATTGATCATGTTTGTTTGTTATGTCTACGGAAATACTTGGTCCAAAAAATGTTTTACATATTAATTGGTACATCATATTAATTATTTTACATTAAAAATACTTTTATAATGTGGTACCATATCAAATTGCATTAGTTTGTAAGCTCTCTTTTTTATAATTTTTAAAGACCTAACGCTTCTTGTTATGTTATTATTTAACGAGTACTTTCGGAAATAATGCACGGATTGAACAAGATATATGTATGTAATGTAATTTCTGTTGCAACTTCAGAACAGGATATATAATAACATTTTAATGACAAGATTATAGAGCACTCTCAAGCATAGAGACGAGTGGAGGAAGAAAGGGGGCATGCCCCTTAGTCTCCTCTCCTGTTAACAAAATGTTGGAAAAATCTCTACTGGGATGAGGATCGTTCGAGGAATCCTAAAATGTAAGAGTGTTGGAAGAATTTCGAACACTGAATTAATAATTGTGATAAAACAAAGGAAAGTGCATGTCTTGATCAGGGTGTTTGAACTCTATGGTACTGTTTAATAGGGCTATGGATCATGGAGTGGCCCTTCAAATCCAAAATAATGTAATCCTTGGAAGGAAAAATAAAATAGACCACAAGAACTTAGTTGCACACAAGACATCTTGAACGTAATACTGGTAAGTTTTCAAGTGTGTACTTGGTAGAGTGAAGAGGGAATACTTAGCTGCTTTTCGGATCAGGATAAATGACATTGAAAATTTGAGGGTAAGTTCTGAATTGAACTTTTGTTCACTGTTCCTCAAGGTATTGTCATCTAATACCTTGCAGTGTAAAACCGTATCGCTGAGCTTTCAACGTAAACTAAAATTTGAAAGCCTTGGGGTCAAATGAACTAAAATGCCTTCCACTAATTAATTCATTAGAGAGGGAAGTCAGAAACTGAAACTGGATTTTACGATTTACGAACCTAGTTTGGGGGAGGGGCAACTGGTTGTTACTGACATGTCTGGCACAACCACTCTTATTGACAAATGAAGAATGATCGTAGAGACATAGAAGACAGAAGAAATAAGATGAAGATATGCGTAAGCCAAGTGGAGTTTCATATTTTCACTGCCTTCTTCTTGATCGTCTTGATGGATGATTTCATGGAACTATTCCCTGCAGCACGATCCCCATCACCACCATTTACCATAGGCTACTTGCCTATGCAGTCCACTCCCTTTCTCATACCCGACAGTGACACTCTCAGTCCACTCCCTTTCTCATACCCGACAGTGACACTCTCAGCCGTCACAAGCTTTATTTCCTTTTCATTGTAGTCTCTTCTTTCCCTCCCCTCAAAGCTACTGCTTCCAACTCCCTCATCGATATCACCCGCTTCACCAGCAGCTCTTTTCTTTCTGTAATTCTCTAGCTTTTATCTCAATGATTTGCTGCTGCTTCTCTTCAATGATTTGCTTCTGCTTCTCTTCAATATTTTGCTGCTGCTTCTTATGATGCTCTTCAAATTCGGAAGGTTTGGAAATCTTTCCCTCATGTGGGTACTTCAGATTCAGTATATTCTAATTATTTCATAAGTTCTGCTATTTGCTTCTTCATTTGCATTTTAAGGCCCCAACTCTTATTGATTACTCTCTAACATTATTTGGAGCCATTTCTCTACATTTCCTTTTCCACGCTGCTTCCTTCTCTCTTCATGTTCCTCTGTTTTTGTTTCTCGAATAACTGGCAATGGGATGTGAAGTTTCTTCCCTTCTTCAGTTTCAAGTTTCGAAGTTTATCCTCGACCGCGTTTTCATCATCAACAGCAATGATGGATGTATCATGTTCCTCAGGCTTCTCCATGGTAATATTTTTAACACGTACTTCCAGTTCCACCTCAATTCGTTCGTCGTTAAGAGATGAACTAGCTTCGGATGCCCTCTGCTCCTCCTTTAGAAACACTCTTAGTTCTCTATGTACAAGTGTCCTTGGCTTGATCGCAGGTAAATAAAGAGCAGCTCCACTGTGCCTCCTTCAAATAAGGTATCATTTATCCTTGATATCTTCCTTGCTTGCTCCCAGTCTGGCATAATCTGCTTCTCGATCTCATTGTTGAGTCCCTGCCCAAGCAAGCAGTCATTGTTGACTGCTTGCTGCTTAACCCCTAACGCCCAACTCTCAACTGTCCATTGAATGCAACAATAAATGCATTCATACGTAAAACAATGCATCTATAAATTGAGGCTTCTGGCGAGAGTCTCAGATACACCCAAGGAGAAAAGAAAAGAGAGAGAGCCGAGAGAGCTCTGAAAGAAAAGAAGAGAGTTGAGTTGAGTGGAGTGTGATCCTCCTCCTCTGTAATATTTTCTTGTGTTCCACTATTTATTAGTGAAACTCTTTTCTGTGGATGTAGGCAGTTGCCGAACCACGTTAAATTTTTTGGTGTCACTGAGTGCATGAGTGTACTCTTTTATTACCGCTTTTATCCCTTCCGCTGTGTTGATTTTCCCAACAAGTGGTATCAGAGCGTTTGTTGGAAGAAGTTTTTACAGAAAACTCGGTTTTAGTGTATAGCTCAGTTTTCAAATTTGAGCATACCACTGTGTTCGTCTCATCCAGACAAGAAAAGCGGTGGAAACCAGAGGCCAAACGGAGGCCGCACGCTCCTCCACGCGCCGTCTGAAGATCGGAGAGTGAGACCCACTCTCGACACGCGTCACACGCGCCAAGGAGAGCACCTAGCGCGTGAGTCCCACGCTCAGACACGCGCCACACGCGCTCCAGAGAAGCCATTGCGCGTGAAGTTCACGCGCCTGACGTGCCCTTGACTCCATAAAGCGCGTGAGGGACACGCGCCTACGCGTTCCACGCGCACCAGAGGAGTTCAGGCGCGTGAGTTACACGCGCCTACGCGCTGTTTGTCGCGCCACGCACTGCACGCGCGACAGAGTTCCTGTTTTGGTTCTTTTGCTCATTCCTTGTGCTATCTGAGTCCGATTTTGACGAAACAAGACTCGTTTCCAACAAAATCAGACGTTCCGGACACAACGGTGCTGTCCGTTTTGTGATATTCCACCTCAAAGATCCTGTACTTGTATTTTGTATTTAGAACAGTCTAAATCCATGGAGGATTCAGCATCAGGCGCCATGATAAAGCTGACTGCCTCAAACTACAGTCTTTGGAGACCTCGAATGGAGGATCTCTTGAACTGTAAAGATCTGTTTGACCCTTTGGAAGATGAAGGGAAGAAGCCAGATGAAGTTACGGATCAAGTGTGGAAAAAGATGCACAAGAAGACTATTGGTCAGATCAGGCAATGGATTGACCATAGTGTTTTTCACCACGTGGCCCAGGAGACGGATGCATATAACCTCTGGAAAAAGTTAGAGGATATGTATCAGGCTAAAACTGCTCGAAACAAGGCCCTCTTGATGAGACGGATTGTTAACTTGAAGTTGAAAAGCGATACCTCTGTTGCCGAGCATACTAGCGAGTTTCAAAACCTAGTTAACCAGCTCGGGTCCGTCAACCTGAATCTTGGCGATGAAGAACAAGCCCTGCTACTTCTCAGTTCATTACCAGACAGTTGGGAGACGCTGGTGGTCTCCCTAAGTAACTCTACTCCAGATGGCAAACTTACCATGACGATGGTTAAGGATGCCCTATTTAATGAGGAGGCCAGACGAAAAGAGACAAGCATGAATCAAACTCATGCCCTTGTCACCGAGAGTAGAGAAAGGCCTCAAGGTAATGATAGAGGGAGAAGTGGAGGCAGAAACAGAGGGAAGCCTCAACCACGTGGAAGGTCCAGCAGTAGCAGAACCAGCAGACGGGTAACATAAAATGTTACCACTGTGGCAAAGAAGGCCACATGAGGAAACACTGCCGCAAGTTTTTAAGGGAGCAAGGTCAAAGCAGTAAGCTGAAGAAAGAAGATGGTGAAACCCTTGTCACTCTTTCTGGAGATGTGGCAATACTCTCCACCAGTGACGAGACGTGTCTGCACGTTGCAAGCCATGATGTTGAGTGGGTGGTAGACACAGCAGCATCATACCACGCCACTTCCCACAGTGAATTTTTCACTACGTACAAAGCAGGAGACTTTGGTACGGTAAGGATGGGGAATGCCAGTTCCTCGAAGATCGTGGGAGTTGGCGAAGTGCAGATAAAAACCAACGTTGGTTGCACCATGGTGTTGAAAGATGTTCGACACATTCCTGACCTTCGGCTCAACCTGATTTCCGGGACAGCCCTTGATCGACAGGGCTATGACAGCTACTTCAGCAAAGGCACTTGGAAGCTGTCACAAGGTGCCATGGTTGTCGCCCGAGGACATATTTGCGGTACGTTGTACAAGACCCATGTGAAGATCGGTTCTGATAGCCTCAATGCAGTGGAAGACGAGGCATCACCGAATCTGTGGCACAAGAGACTCGGACACATGGGTGAGAAAGGGTTGGATACGCTTGCGAAGAAGGCACTTATCAAAGTTGCCAAAGGAACAGCGTTAAACCCTTGTGAGTACTGTTTGTTTGGCAAACAATGCAGAGTCTCGTTTAAATCCTCTACGAAGAGAAGATCAGAGTTGTTGAGTCTGGTACACTCTGATGTATGTGGTCCCATGGAAGAAGAGTCATTGGGAGGTAACAGATATTTCGTGACATTCATTGATGATGCTTCACGAAAGGTCTGGGTATATGTTTTGAAGTCAAAGGATCAGGTCTTCGAGCACTTCAAGAATTTCCACACCCTAGTGGAAAGAGAGACGGGAAAGAAGTTGAAGTGCTTGCGAACGGACAACGGAGGAGAATATGTCTCCAAAAGGTTCGCTGCATACTGCGCTGATCGCGGTATTCGACATGAGAAGACGGTCCCATATACCCCTCAGCACAATGGTGTAGCCGAAAGAATGAACCGGACCATCATTGAAAGAACAAGATGCATGCTCAGTATGGCCAAGTTACCAAAGCCATTCTGGGGTGAAGCTGTTCTAGCTGCCTGTTACCTGATCAACAGATCACCTTCTGCACCACTGGAATTTGAAATTCCTGAGAAGGTTTGGTCTGGAAAAGATGTCTCTTACTCTCACCTGAGAGTGTTTGGGTGCAAAGCCTTTGCACACGTATCCAAGGAGCTGAGACAGAAGCTCGATGTCAAGTCAACTCCATGTATCTTTGTTGGATATGGAGATGAAGAATTCGGATACAAGTTATGGGATCCAGTGACAAAGAAAATTGTCAGAAGTAGGGACGTTGTGTTCCATGAAAACCAGAACATAGGAACTGAAGCTTCATCAAGAGAGCTTAGTTCCGATACTCCAAATCCTGCACCATTACAGTCCGCCACAGATAATGAGGAAATGCAGGATCGAGATCCAGAAGCAGAAGAAGAAGCTCAGGGTGTCGAGCAGGGGGAGCAAGAATCCTCTCCACCAGCAGCTGGTGTACCACCACAAGGGTTAGATGGTGACGAACCTCCTTTGGTTGATGAACCAAGAAGATCGGCAAGAGGCCGCCTACTGATTCCGTCGAGGAGATATCCGGAATCAGACTATATTCTGCTTACTGATGAGGGGGAGCCTGAGAGCTTCCAGGAAGTTCAAACTCATGCTGATAGAAGCCTATGGGTGCAGGCAATGCAAGAAGAGATGAGTTCTTTGCAGAAAAATCAGACCTATGAGTTGGTGAAACTTCCTGAAGGAAAGAAAGCCCTAAAGAACAAATGGGTGTTCAAGCTGAAGAAAGATGGCCAAGGAAAGCTGATAAAGCACAAGGCCAGATTGGTTGTCAAAGGATTCCAGCAGAAGAAGGGAATCGACTTTGACGAGATATTTTCTCCGGTGGTGAAAATGATGTCGATCCGAGTCATACTCGGATTGGTAGCCAGCTTGAATTTGGAACTCGAACAGATGGATGTGAAGACAGCCTTTCTCCATGGAGATTTGGAGGAGGAGATCTATATGGAGCAACCAGAAGGGTTTGCAGCTCCAGGGAAAGATCACTTAGTCTGCAGGCTGAAGAAGAGTCTCTATGGCCTCAAGCAAGCGCCGAGGCAATGGTATAAGAAGTTCGACTCATTCATGATGAGTCATGGTTACAAGAGACTTGTTGCAGATCAGTGTGTCTATGTTCGAAGGTTCCAGAATGACAAGTTTGTCATACTCCTTCTTTACGTTGATGATATGTTAATCGTTGGTGAGGATAGGTCCATGATTAACAAACTAAAGAAGGAACTATCCAAGTCCTTTGACATGAAGGACTTAGGCCCAGCACAGCAAATTTTGGGCATGAAGATTGTTCGTGATAGGAAAGTCAAAAGGGTGTGGCTATCACAACAAAAATATGTTGAACAGGTCATTAGACGTTTCAACATGGGAGATGCTAAGCCAGTCAAAACTCCACTTGCAAACCACTTCAAATTGAGCAAGAGCTCATGTCCTTTTTCAAAGAAAGAGATTGAAGAAATGGAAGCAATCCCCTACTCTTCAGCAGTAGGAAGCCTGATGTATGCAATGGTTTTTACCAGACCAGATATTGCTCATGCTGTAGGCATGGTGAGCAGATTCCTTTCAAATCCAGGAAATGATCATTGGGAAGCAGTCAAGTGGATTCTCAGGTACCTGAAAGGTACATCGAATATGTGCTTGTGTTTTGGGGGAGCTAAACCAGTTTTGGAAGGCTATACAGATTCAGATATGGCAGGAGATCTGGATAGCAGGAAATCTACTTCGGGATTTCTCTTCACCTTTGCAGGAGGAGCTGTCTCTTGGCAGTCCAAGTTGCAAAAGTGTGTTGCTTTATCCACAACAGAGGCAGAGTACATTGCCGCAGCAGAAGCTGGGAAAGAGATGCTGTGGATGAAGCGTTTTCTCCAAGAACTAGGAGTTAGTCAAGAGGATTACAAGGTACATTGTGATAGTCAAAGTGCTCTAGACTTGAGCAAGAATTCAATGTACCACTCCCGCACCAAGCATATTGACATCCGCTATCATTGGATACGCGAAGCGATGGAACAACAGCTGTTGAAGCTTGTGAAGATCCATACGAAAGAGAATCCAGCGGACATGCTGACGAAGGTGGTTACAAGTGAGAAGCTTGAGCTATGCAGAGACATAGCTGGGATGGAGAGCATCTAGGTAAATGGGCATGGAGGGGGAGAACTGTTGAGTCCCTGCCCAAGCAAGCAATCATTGTTGACTGCTTGCTGCTTAACCCCTAACGCCCAACTCTCAACTGTCCATTGAATGCAACAATAAATGCATTCATACGTAAAACAATGCATCTATAAATTGAGGCTTCTGGCGAGAGTCTCAGATACACCCAAGGAGAAAAGAAAAGAGAGAGAGCCGAGAGAGCTCTGAAAGAAAAGAAGAGAGTTGAGTTGAGTGGAGTGTGATCCTCCTCCTCTGTAATATTTTCTTGTGTTCCACTATTTATTAGTGAAGCTCTTTTCTGTGGATGTAGGCAGTTGCCGAACCACGTTAAATTTTTTGGTGTCACTGAGTGCATGAGTGTACTCTTTTATTACCGCTTTTATCCCTTCCGCTGTGTTGATTTCCCCAACACTCATCCCTTTGTTTATATTTCCCGTGAAGTTCATTCTCTGAGGCATCGCAAATTGCTTTCTGTGCCTCAAGTCTTGCCAATGTTGCCATGAGTGCGTTAGTTGCAGCATGACTGAGTCTTACCTGCTCCAGACTGTAAGGTATGCGAGTGAAAGGAGGGCCACGGCTGTAGGGAGCGACGCGGGGGTCACGGCAGAGCCTCACGTAGCTTTTGGGAACCCGATGCTTTCGGTGACGGCCATCTCTTCTTCGGGGAACGCATACTGGAAAGCCATCGTTTCCTACTACTTCTGAGAAGACCGTGGTGGATGCAGAGAGCTTTTCGTTACCTTGAGGAAGAAGCTAACCGTGTAAACACTGCTTATGCTGAAAAAAAAAAATTCTATTCATAATTTCAGCACCACACTTTTTTTTTTTGTTTTTAAGCATGATATATGAATAAAGAATTGAAAATTTTAATAAGTTTAAAAAGAATAAAACAAAAAATAAATTTTTAAAAATTAAAAATAAATTTAAAAATTTTAAAAAACATGGTATATGAGTGTGAGGATAGCAAGTAGTAAAGCTCATTTTCAGTGTGACATAAATATTAGGACAGTACTTGGGCGTACGCTAGTGTAAAAATTTTTTTATTTCTTAAATATTTTTAATTATTAAAAATATATATGTGTGTATATATATATATATATATAACTTTACTAATAATCAATTTTTAACAATTAAAAAAATAAAATAAAAAATAAAATACTTGAACATTAACTTTGAGTGGCAAATAAGAGTATCATTTTTTTAAATTATAATCTAAATTATAATCATCAATTTTTTTTTCTTTGTTTTTTTTTTTATATAACACAATGTTAATATTATTAATATAGCGATGGGAGATTGTCGATTGATTGAGGATTAGAGATCCCAAACAACTCCTCAAATAAAGTTCCTTGAAGTCATTAAAAAATGGAAAACTCTAAATACAGTCGGTTCGTGCAGGAGTCTCGTAGTGGTTCTTTAAATGAAACGGTTCGTTTCATTTAATTTGGAGTGTTGAAACCGAGTGACGAAGTGATGAAATACAGGGCGGAATTGAAAGCAGGAAATACATGTTTTAACTCACATATGCCAGAGACAGGATTTACAGTCTTGCAAAAACCAAAAATACCCACTACCATGGAAATCCGGAAAAAATGACGGTTGAAGATGACTGCATTTACAGTTTTCCAAAAATGAAAGAAACCTACTACCATGGAGATCCCATAGGAAAGGAAAAAATCCACTACCATGAAAATCCAATTTGACAAAATCAACATAAAAATTGGAGAAGATCAACTCGATAAAATAGGAAAAAAAATACCTCTTCGATCTAACGGAGAAACTCATTTCTTCCTCAAATAGTAGATTTGCAACTGTTACAAAAATCCTCTATTTTTGCGACGAAGTTTGAGAGAAAATGCTCTGGATGAAGGCTTGGGACGAAGGCTCTGTGCATGTTCTTCTTCATTTTTTCGTTTGAAAAAAAATGTGTTCGGTTGGTTTTTCTTTTTTAACTTTGACGTGGGAACACGCCGCCACATCAACCGACTGCACCCAGATTCGTACAAACGACTGTAGGTAAAAGAACTCTTTTTTATTTCTTGATCAGATGTCCACATTCAAATTGAAGATGATGATCTAGCTAGCTAGGCACCGTAGATCAAGAAGTTACTTCATCATCACTTTGCTTGAAAAACTAAGAAAATAATAATAATTGAATCATATGAGAGAAGCAGATCAGAAAGGAGGAAGAGGAGGAGGAGGAAGATCTTACTTCCTCCCCTCTTATTCACGAGGGAGTGGCGTTCAAGTTAATTCTTGGCATATATATTAAATATTTATGCGGAAATTATGATCTAGGTCTTGATGGTGAAGCTGTTAAGCTATGTGAACGCGATGATGCTTGAAAAATATGCTGTTATGAAATTATGTTCTCCTAATTATTGCCTTTGCTCAGGATTGAATAAATTAAATGCCTACCCGACCCCTTTTTTTTAACCCGACCAGATCCGAAAATCCGACTCGTTGGTGTGTAAAATCGAAACCGGCTTAACCCGCATCCGTTTTTGTTTATGGTCAGGTAATTCACCGATTTTAAAGCAGAAAACAACGTCGTTTTTTGTTTATATGTATAATTTCAGTTTTATCCTTTTTGTCATCTTTGAGTCTCCAAGCTTCGCCGCTCCAGCTCTACTCTCTCTCGCTGTGTCTTACCTTCTCTCACATCTCACTCACTCTCTCTTTGAATCCCTGTGTCCCAACTCCGTGGCTCTTTCATTCTCTCAGACTCGATCTCGAATGTTGCAACTCCAGCCTCAGCCACATCTTCACTCTCAATCGCATATTCACTTTCTCAAGTAAGAATTATTTAAACTGTTAGATTAGGTTGGGTTTGGATTTCGGCATTTCTTAATTTGAATAAGAAACAAGAAGATTTTTTATTTTTTTTTTGTGATTGGATACTGAGAAAACAAGGATTTCCAAGAACTTTAATAGACTTTAGAAAGTAGAAAACAAAGGAATATGGAAGGGTGAATATAAGATTTTTATCTGCCATGATCTACTACTAGATCTCAAACGCAAATGCAAATTTGTGTGTTATTTAATTGGATGGAGGTATTGTACAAATCTGTGTATATTAGGTGGAATACTTGAAATGAAATTTTTTTTAACAATATCGAAAGCATTGTGAGCCATTCAAATAATTCGCGGAGTTTCTTGACTTCTATGGGCAGTGATATTTTGAATGTTGAATTATTTTTCTGTTGAAAGCTATCTATAACATCCCAATAGATACAACATTCTGGGTAGTATCTTCAGACTTTGATTTGAATGGAATAGTAGTCTCCCTTCCGCATTGACGGGATGTGGTGAGGTTTGGTGTACCCTATTCTATTTAGTCGGAGTATGAGGCTTTATAATCTCTGTCGTGAACAGATGTAGTATTTTCTCTAAGATCTAGATCTTTAGAAATTTATCGTCTGGATTAGATCATGTCAATCATGAAAGTGTACTGAAAATATACTACCGATTGTAATTGATTTGTTTTTCCAGTTAACTTTATAAGTCTTCTCTTAATAAAGAGTAACATCCGTTTTATAAATAAAAAAAAAAAAATACAACATTATAGGAATCTAAACAGAGAGTAGCTGACGTAATCATTAAAATTGTTAAGAGTAGTGTTACGAGCATACCTATGAAACTCTGACTGCATTTATAAGGTTGATGTAATACAAAATAAACAATGGTGGCCCTGTACAATGAGACTCGTTTATTTTAACAGATAAAATGAGTTGAGATGAAAGTTAAAAATTAAATAAAATATTATAAGAATATATTTTTTTAATATTATTTTTATTTTAAGACTTGAAAAAGTTAAATTTTTTATTTTATTTTATATGAGAATTTGATAAAGTTGTAATAATGAGATGAGATTGAATGAATTGAGAAGAATTGTAAAACAAACAAAACGTTTAAAACAGATGATGTAAAGGCGAAAAAGTTTCTTTTTGACTTTGTTTTTGCAACAATAATACATTGAAATTACACAGTACACCAACATAGAAATATCTATTCAAAGAATCTGATCCTTCAAAGTATCTCTTGGCAAGTCTCCCATTGTTCTTCACCGTTTTAATGTTTGCTATAGGGGTGATTAACGGTCCGGTCGGACCGACTGGACCGGACCGGACCGAGACTTAGACCGGTCCGGTCCGGTCCATATTTTAGAGGACCGAAATCATTCGGTCCGGTCCACGGTCCACAGTTTTTTCAGACCGGACCGGACCGAATGAAAAATAAAAAAATATATATTTTTTATATATATTTTATATATAATAATTGTACAATTAACAATATAAATTTTTAAATATATTATTAATACTTGTTAATATTCTATAAATTAACAATATTTTATATATATCTTCATTTAACCTATCACTATTAACAATATAAAATTTTAAATATACTATTAACACTTGTTAATATTCTATGAATTAATAAATATATAATATCAATTAGTTAATTATATAGTAATTATATAAATTAATAATATAATTTTCATCTAATTTATTATTATTGACCATATAAAATATTTTTTTATTGAGTTTGTTACATAATCCACATTAATAAGTCACTTAATTTAATTTAGTATTTTAAATAAATTTTTTTATTAATTTTTTTTTAAAAAAAAAAAGAAGAAGAAGGGCGGACCGACTGGACCGGACCGGACCATCGGGTCCGGTCCCTTTGGGTGTTCGGTCCGGTCCGGTCCGGCCCGTTTGCAGCCCTAGTTTGCTACTTAAAGTTGATATGTAGTACTCCGTCTTCATGCATGGCTATTTTTGTTCAAACAATCATTGCAAATTTCTGTTTTCTGGTTTCGGGTCAAAATCTTGTGTGAGCAACTCTGAAGTCATCAAGAAATTATTATAATATAGGCTCTCTTCTATAGTATCCTATTGCATGAACTTTAAGATCCAAATGGGGAAATGTAAAGTCTTATTTCGGCATTGGAGTAGAGCAGTTGAGCTCTACGGGTGTTTTTGTGACATAATTTGTTTTGGTTGGACTTAAACATCATTTGGTTTTATTTGTTTTCATAATTCCTCTTAACTCATCTCATCTTATTTAATTATTATAATTTTTTCAAATTTTTATATAAAATAAAATAAATAATTTAATTTTTTTAAATCTCAAAATGAAAATAATATTAAAAAAATATATTCTTATAATATTTTATTCAATTTTTAACTTTAATCTCATATATCTCATTTCATCTCATCTCATATGTAAAAACAAACGAGATTTATTTGGTAGTATGCTCCTAGAGAAAACCATAAGATAAAAATTTACACCTAGAGTTGCTTCAAGTGGCCGTAAGAGTCTTGGTTTTGATAGTATGCTTCCTATAGGTTTGAGGTTCGAACCATTGGGCACAAACAACTTTTCCGGCCATCGGATTTGGACAATTTTTTCTTCAATTACTCAAAGTGTACTTAGGTTAAACTTCTTGCCAAGGAACTATATATATGCACGCTTTGGATGGTCAAGACTTTGTTACGGGCACCATAAAAATAAAAAAATAATAATAAATAAAAACACACACACACACAAAATAAAAGTATTTTGACTAGTATTTGAGTTTAGTATTTATTGCACAGTTGTTTTCTTTTGATTTATCATCTCTAATGTATCTTTGTTATTTTGAGTTTATGATATGCTACACTTTTTTCTAGCTCACTTGTTTTTCTAATTAGCTATATCTTAATATTTGTTAACTTAGTTAATCGCCAGTTAATCTTCATAGCCATTTTATTTGAACAGTCCGACAATTATATTCGAAATAGTACTTTTACCATGAGAAATCTAACAATGTCCTTTACTCTGCATTCTTCAACATTGATGTTAACTGTGGTTCTAATGGTTCTCGTATGGTAATTCCGAAGTTTATGTAATTTGATAGTGTTGGAAATGTCAGTCAGTACGACTCATGTTTGTTTCGATTTTCATGTTCAATATTCGGATTGCACTCTGCTTCCAACTTTGGATAGCTATCTCCCAACAACTAGTCCACAAGCTCGTCCTTCTTGTGCCCTCCTATCACAAGAAGACGAGATAGATAAGATGTATGACAACACTTTACGAGGATTGAGAATGTTAAAGCTCCCGACAAGCTGAATAATAAAATATAGCAAATAATAATATATCTTATGAGAGATATTATTAAAAGTAATTATATTTACAGTTTTAAATTGTGTAAGTTCTATATACTTCTTTTGAAAAAATAAATAAATCTAAAATCTATATGATTTTTTTTTTCTTTTAATGTTGGACATCACCTTTTTTAAAGAGAGTGCGTCGAATTTGCACTCTTTAAAACTATATCTATCATTAATCTATTATTAATAACATATTTTCATTTCTTTTATATTATTGCGTGGTTGACAAGATTTACCATGTCAAGCTAAGAAGTAAGAACAACATACCAATTATGAGTTTTATTATTCATCATTCCACACATCACATATTATATTTATTTTAATTTTTTTTATTCTTCATAAATTAATTGAATTCTTCTATTTATCATTCATACACTATATATTTGATAATAGAAAAAATTAAAAAAAAAATCATACGTGTTATATGATGTGAGAATGATGAGTATAATTTTTTACCAATTATATATACACGCATAAAGATTCTGACCGTCCAATATATATACAAATATATACTATGCACAAAGAAAGATTGAGAAACTACTCCATACTATAAACAGTGTGCTGGGCTTTTTTTTTCAGAGAAATTACCGACACGATTATAGGGCATATGAAATATTATAATTCTGTATAGAGAACAAAATCAGAAAATTTAATTTGGAAGGCGAAGTTCTAATATTAAGACGTTTTTAACAGAAAATTAATTTATAGAATCTAAAATATATATAAAAAAAGGCACCATAAAAAAGTAAAAAAAATTACATTTTATGAAATTTTTATACTCATAAACTTCGTGTAAATATAATTATGTAAAATATTACGAAAAATATTGAGTGTCTATAATTATTACTGGAACACTTTTCAAGGTTCCCGTCAATTTCTAATTTCGTCCAAACTACTTCCATTCATTTATAATCCTATTCCGGATAAGTTTTTTTTTTTGGTGATATTGTACATTATTGTTATTGTGACATTAAAAATAATTGTTGACAACGACAGAAGAGGCACCGTGACGGCATCGCATCAGATTATCTCGGGTGGATAAAGGTATATATTCTCCCATACAACTTATTATCACGGGTGGTGCTAGGCTGCTAGGTAGGACAATATCCTCATCAGAATTTTTTTTTTTATTTATAAGCTTCATATATTGTGTCATAATTTTTTTTAAAATTTTTTAAATTTTAATTTTTTAAAAACAATTAAATTATTCTACTCATTATTTATATACCATGCATTGTAAAAAAATAATAAAAAAAGTGGTGTGTGGTGTGTGATAGGGTTGTGCAAACAATTCGTTAATCCGATGGGCCCGCTTAAATCCACCTGATTCGAACCGATTTTGTCGAGTTATTGTATGATCGGGTCTCCAACCTGACTAGTTAACGAGTTTGCATTTTTATTTTAACCCGTCCGCATTTCCTGCATTTCTTAATCTTTCCATGTCTTTGCCAACACATTGAGCCTGTTTCACTGATTCCACCAAGATGTCTTTGCACCTCATGCATTTCTCATCGTCGTCGAGAACGTTGGTCTGAGAGTAAGCTTTTGGTTTCTATATGTATATAAATCCACACGGTTATTTGAGGCCTTTACTAACAACTGTGGCTAGTGGAGATTGTTTGGTGCTACGGCCGGCGAGCTTTTGTCCCGGGATCTGTGAGGTGCGCTGATCTTCTGCACCGAAACGTGGTTGCACACAATGACTCCACGGTCCGTCGAGGAGTAGCGGATTGGGAGAGGGAGCCGAGGTTGTTCTCGTTGGGGAACTCTAATGGTGCGTCGATGACGATGGGGAGTTACCCGAGATTCCCCATGTACGAAAACGACTTCAGGTGGGGATGGCCTCTGGCGGTGCAGTGAACAAGTTCGATGGTAAGATCTCGGCATTTCCTAAGATCTAATACTAGTTTATATGTTTCAATACATATGGGAGGTTGATCATTATGAAATCAGGTTCAAGCTAAAGCATATGCTCGTTAAAGAAAAAAAACCAGAGGTTCATCTGGTCCCTTGGACTCGTCTTCAGATGCTTCCATCAAGTCCCCTCCTCTTCTCCTCTTCCATGGTACAAGACCTGGTTGGGTCATACGGGTTCGACTCGGTTTTATTTTGATCATGTTAGATCGGATCGGGTTGATCTTTGCATGGGGACGCTTTGGGTCGAGTCGGGTATAAACCCGGCTGTTTCAGTTACTGTTGCAGCTCTAGTGTGTGAGACTTATAAATAAAATTTTCTACTAATTATTATCATCAGGCATCATAAATTTAGATTTGGATAGTGAGTTGATATGAAATATTGAGAAAAAAATTAAAAGTTAAATAAAATGTTGTTATACTATTATTTTTTAATATTATTATTATTTTAAACTTTGAAAAAGTTGAATTATATATTATATTTTATGTTAAAATTTGTAAAAGTTATAATCATGAGATGAGATGAGTATATGGTGTTTCTCAATCCAAACTGAGCTAAGGGCTCGTTTAAGGAGTGTGATGAGATGATAATTTTGTGAATAGTAGTGAGATAGTTTAAGTTGAGTATTTTTAAGATTTTGGAAAAGAGAGAAGTAGTTGAATAAATAATATTATAAAGTAAAATATTGTTAGAATATAATTTTATAATATTATTTTTGTTTGGAGATTTGAAAAAGTTGAATTATTTTTTATTTTTTGTTTGAAAATTTGAAAAGTTGTAATGATTAGTTTGAAAAATGTTTGTATTTGAATTATGTTTGGGAATGAGATGAGATGAGATGAGATGAGAATTTTATGAGATCTATTTCTAAACAAGCCCTAAAAATTTTGAGTTGATCACATTTTTAGATTGAAATTCTTTAGACCACAAATTATTCATATGTCATAACTTGATTTGCAAGATCTAAATTTTAAAATTGATATTTTAAATCAAATTATGCAATGTGGATGGTATGTAATATAAATGCATTAAAATATAATTTTTTTTAAAAAACCAAGGTAACCCATATATATGCCAAAGATTCTTGTATAGTTTGAGAAGAAAATGAGGTGATGGTTAGAGAGGAGCCATGAAGCCTCCAAATTTTAACACAATAAGATAATATTTTGAGAGAATAATTTACTTGACTATCCCAATCAAAGGTTCTTTCTATAGAGAAACTCGTTTACAATTATTAGCTTAACTATAATAAAAAAGCTTTTAATTGACCAAATTTATGTTATAAAAAAGTCATTTTGGTAAAAAATGACTCGCTTGCTACCAAGATGACATTTATCTACCATTGAGGGTGGAGACTCAGTGGTCCATGAGTTTAAAACTGCGTTTGAATGTTGAATTGAATTCTTATGAATTAAAGTGAGTTGAATAGTGGAAAAAGTTATGTGAGACCATCTAAACTGAGTTTAAAGTGTGTTTGGATATTAAGACGAGTTTAATACATTTTATGGGAAACTGAAAAAGGTTGTGGGTTTCACGTGTGAAAATTTTTTAAGTTGAAAAAAGTTGTGGGTTCTACGTGTAAGAAGATGTTGAGTTGTGATGAGTTTAGTAATTTGAGAGTTAGGTGTTTAGATGTTAAACTCAATTTAAAGTTACATTGAACTCAGCTGAGTTTGAGAACCAAACGTAGCCTAATAGTGTGCATTATGTCTTGGGGACGAATCTTGTAATGGGAAGTGCTCATGATTATTGGTGACCTATTGGCTCATGGACCATTGATGCCCTCGTGGGGCTAGGATCAGGTTGTGACTCAAGTTCAATTTGCAAGAAGCGCCTACGGTTCTCGCCGTCTAGGCCCCTCATATCTGGCTCTCTAGCGGGTTGGGTACTACTATGATCACATCCTGGTAGAGAAGCCATCTCTGGTCTCCCCTTCCAACTAGGGGTGCTATTCACAACATAAGGTGTGGGGTTGCCCCCTCCTTGCCCCTCGCCCCACATGGGCCTAGGGTGGGGTTTTCACCCCCTCCCCCCGCCCACTTCAATAATGGATTATAGTTCACAAGACCCAAAAATTATTCTTTGGTCCAAAAGTTATCAAAAATACATTTTTAAACCCAAATTCTAAATTTGAATTTGTAAATATGACTATAATTTAAAAATTGATAAAGTTTTTAAATTTCTTCGTACATATTTTGTGTAAGTTGTAGTATAGTAGAGTGACCCTTTTATAGATTATTTTCACAATACAAGTCTCACATTGCTTAATGTGAGACTCTTGTATTGCCTTAGTAATTTATAAAAGGGTCACCCTATTACACTGTAACTTATATAAAATATTAAGTAAAAATTATACTTAATACATATTACTATATTTATATATAGTACAAATAACAAATATTTATAAAATAAAATATATAAGTGCGGGGCGGGAGAAATGTGGCGCAGGGTTGGGCCCTCCCCGGCCCTTAGAGTGTTCCCGCTAGGGGGCCAGATACAAGGCGGGGCAACGGGGCCCTACCTCCAAACCCCGCCTCCCAAAAAAAAAAAAAAAAGAAAAGATGACTGACAAAATATTTAGTGTAATAAAACATTTGTCATGGTGAATACAATTCATTTTATATGATAAAATTCTGTCCGTTTGAAAGTCTTTTTCTTGTTAACCACACAATAATATATTATAAAAGAAAATAATAAATTAATTAATTGAAATATGCGACGAATAATACCCCATTAGTCTATTAGAGGTATTATTTCGATTTGTTTCCTTAATTGGGGATTATTCATGGCAACTTGTTTGAATCCAATTACAAATTGACTTGTTAAATTTGAATCACTTTTTCACATGCATGAAAATGTAAGAAGCATTACATGAATCTCCGACGGGTCCATTTCTCAGACCCAGATCTCTCTCCATTTTCATATTCTACCCCCACCACACCCAATGTTTATAACCATACACGTCAAATCGTGTTAACGAGTCGTGTTCGCATCGTATTAAAGCATGTATATTATATTATATGGGTCAACCCGAACACGATCCGTTACATTTATCGTGTCAAAATCTCAAATCCTAACACGATCCATTAATATAACGGATTGACATGACATGACTTGTTAGTGAATATTACGAAATAGATTAACACGACTTGACCTGACCCGTTTCAACCCGTTTATATAAATGGATTGAACAGACTCGAAATTAACTCGTTTGACCTGGTTAAGTTTAATATAATTTTATCTAAATGTTAAAATCATAATATCAATAAAAAAATATAAAACTAACTACAAGTCTAAAGTTACAACTGAAACACTAAAAATATCAAAATTAAAATCTTAATAATTTTACTTTTAGTTATAAGGGTATAACTGTAACCTTAACTTTTTTAACGGGTCATAATGAGTTATAATAGGTCAAAATGGGTTGATTTATTATCAATTCGAATCAACTCGTTAAGCAATCGTGCAATAACGAGTCAATTCGTTTTGACCCGAACTTGTTAAAACTAAACTCAAACTCGTTATTATTGTGTTGTGGTCATGTTGAGTCAACGGATCGTATTACATATTGACATCTCGACACGTAGCTCAATAATAAGCTCTCTCTATTTGTTTTTTTGTTTTGAAAGGCCACCTCTTGGGAATCACCATTTTGCACACCAAATAGACTTAGGGTACGTTTGGGTAGTGAGAATACTTGAGAAGTGTTGAGAATGTTTGTGAATAGTTATGAGTAGAGATTAGAATGAGTTTGTGGGTCCCATTGAGAGTATTTTGAGTTATTTGGATGTATGAAGTATGTTGAGTGATTGACTTTTGGATAAGTAGTTGAAAAAAATGTGGATCCCATAAATATTATAGTGATTTTATTTTTAGTAATAAATATTATAGTAATTTTATTATAGTGATTTTTTAATATTAATAAATATTGTAGTGATTTTATTTTTTATTTATATATAATAATGATAAATATTATAATGATTTTATTTTTAATTTATATATAATAGTGATAAATATTATACTAATTTTATTTTTTATTTATATATTATAGCGATTTTATTTTTTATTTATATATTATAGCGATTTTATTTGTTATTTATATATAATAGTGATAAATATTATAGTGATTTTATTTTTTATTTATATATTATAGTGATTTTATTTTTATTTATATATTATAGTGATTTTATTTTTTATTTATATATTATAATGATTTTATTTTTTATTTATATTTACACACCCAAGTTCTTGAAAATTTCACGAAAAAGGATAAACGAAAGAGAAAAGAAATATACATTTGATTAGCAGTAATATGGTGATGGAATTTACGTTGAAGAAATTTAGGATAAGTCATATTGCAAATAATTTTGTGCATCAAATCACATTCTAATATTAAATATAAAACATTCGTTTAAATATGAATTAAATATAAAAATAATTTTTTTGAGATATAAGATCTTATTTTACTTTTAAAAAATACGGTCCATCTAGAAGCATTAAAGTCCAACTAGTCAAGAGAAATCCTCGAGGCCAGAAGGAAAGTACAGAACAACTTAGGCACAATTCATGGGCTGTCCGCCGTTGAAAGCATGAATTTATTGACCACGTTAATTCAACTATACTATTATTTCTTCTCTCTTTCTAGAAGTCCCATCCATCATCAACATCAGACAGTCAACTTACGCAACTTTTTCTCCTTTTTTATTTATTTATTTATTTTTCTCAGTACTAATTTATTTTTTAATTGCCTTTGGTAACTGCTGATATCATGTTTCATCTCTTTTATTTATGTTTTTTGTTTTACTGAATTACTGCCGATATCATAAGATTCCATCATAAATAATGTGACGTACAATGGATATGGAAAATCCGATCCCCCATGCAATCCATTCAAGATAATTGAAACGGTTGATTCTTCTCACATACGTACTGTTTGGATTTTTGTCAAATTCATACTACATTACTCATCATTTATGACCCGGAATCTAGAACTTGCGTATTTTGTTTTTTTTTTCAATAATTAGATTTTTTGTTTTTTTTTTTAAAATTATAAATTAAACGACTCGTTATGGGTTTATAAATTTAATTCGTTTTAAGTATTTATATATATATATATATTGTCTGTCTCTATCCACCACCAACGTATTGAAAAGTAACGACGAACAACTTTTTCAACCATTTTTCATTTTATTTTTTGTTGCATTTAATTTTATTTTCCGCGTAAGTTCTCTTTCACAAAAAAAGGAAGGATTTTAGCCGCCCTCATGGTAGCATCCCTTTGCTACCATCCCTAGTCCTCTGTATATAAGTGTCATGATCTTTCCTCATTTTCGACATTGCTACAACGAGAGAACACAGAGCTGAACCAACCCTATAGAAAGAAAGACATAAAACACTTCTGGGTTTTGGTGGGTTTTTGCAGTTGTTGCAGCATCGTTCTTTGGTACTTCTGTCCACAAGGATTACTAATCGTACATATAGTAAATTTCTGGAAAAAAAATACTAATATTTCTGGGTTTTGGCTGTTTTAGCAACTGCATTAATCTTTTGTTGGGGGTCTAATAATGGACGTCACTGGTGATATCTACAAGGCCAGTGCTAGTTTACGAGGTAGTTTACGATTACGCGGTTCGTCGGCATGGAGGAATAATGCTGTGGATGTTTTCTCGAAGTCTTCACGAGAAGAAGATGACGAAGAAGCTCTTAAATGGGCTGCCCTCGAAAAACTTCCAACGTTTGATCGCCTAAGAAAAGGTATACTAACTACTTCGAAAGGTGAGGCCAGTGAAGTTAATATACAGAATCTTGGATTTGAAGAAAGGAAGAAATTGCTCGAGAGGTTGGTGAAATTGGCCGAAGAGGATAATGAAAAGTTTTTGTTGAAGGTCAGGAATCGGATAGATAGGTAAGAGCTCTGCCAATTTCTTTTCTCAAGTTTTCGTGGAAGCCAACTGGAGTTAACTTGTTTTCTTGAATATGTGTACTTATTTTTTCGTATATCATTTAAAATAATTTCTTCGTTTCTTGGAATTTCTCAGAGTTGGGATCGATCTTCCAGCAATCGAAGTCCGATTTGAGCACGTTAATATCGATGCAGAAGTTTATGTAGGAAGCAGAGCTTTGCCTTCATTCTTTAACTTCTGTATCAGTATCGTAGAGGTAACTATATATTTTCATCATATATACCGTAATCTAAGCTAAAAAAGTTTGATTCCTAATGAGTGTTTTTGTTAATTTGTTCTCGAATTTACACTTCGCAGGGGTTTTTGAATTTTACCCATATTTTATCAAATCAGAAGAAACACTTGTCTATCCTTAAAGATGCTAGTGGAGTGGTCAAGCCTAGGAGGTGAGACAACAGGCTTATCTATAATCATGAGATTCTGATATTTGGAATGAACTTCTGGAAACCCACGTTTCATGTTGTGCATATCTATTTGACAGGATGACTTTGCTATTGGGTCCTCCAAGTTCCGGGAAGACAACACTGTTATTGGCTTTGGCTGGAAAGCTTGACCCAGATCTGAAGGTGAAGAATATAAATTCATTTCAGCTTCAATCCTTTCTTTTCTCTATTATTTGTAAACTATTGTCATTTTATTCTAATCAATATTTGAATAATATAGATTCAAAAATTTATTTTTTAAAAAATATTAATATAATCTAATAACATAATAATAATAATAATAATAATTAAATCTATTATTCTCTGTTTTGGATTTTTAATATCATATCTAATTCGGAAACTGTAACTTCTAATTTCAGTTCTCTGGGAGGGTGACCTATAATGGCCATGACATGAATGAGTTCGTGCCTCAAAGAACTGCAGCCTATATCAGTCAATTTGATCTCCATATTGGAGAAATGACTGTAAGGGAAACCTTGGCCTTCTCAGCAAGGTGCCAAGGGATCGGAACACGCTATGGTTAGAATATTATTTTTTGGCATCACTTTTTCCATTTTCTCCTTTCCTTCAATTAAACTTTTCCGAAAGGTAATCTGTAAACGAAAGAATGACCAATATTTTTAAAATGTGCAGATATGCTAGCAGAGTTGTCTAGAAGAGAAAAAGAGGCAAATATCAAACCTGATCAAGATGTTGATATCTACATGAAGGTGAGACAGAAATTATTGGCCTGTAATTATTATCATTGGGAGGTCTCTATCATTTAACTTAGTTCTGGAACAATTAAGATTAACAATGCTTGCAATTAAAATCTTTAGCATGGTTCATATTATGAGCAAGAATTACGGTAAAATTTGGATTGAATAGTCATTAATTTTGTTATTTTTTAAACATGATATATTTTTACAGTTAGTGATGATGGCTTTCTTCTGTTTTTTGGCTTCTGATATATTAGGCAGCAACAACTGAAGGCCAAGAGGCTGATGTGGTGACAGATTATATATTGAAGGTAATTTTCTTATTTCCAATAGAGTTCTGCATGTGGATGACCATTAGGATTTTGGAAGCATTTGCATCATATCCTTCAGATTTTTTAATTTGCTTCATCCTGAACTCACAGGTTTTGGGTTTAGAAGTGTGTGCTGATACCATGGTTGGAGATGAAATGTTGAGGGGTATTTCTGGAGGACAAAGAAAGCGTGTCACAACAGGTACATGAGTTACATGAAAAACAAAACTCACTTTTCCTAATACGAGTTTCCTATCTGATAATCTATGTAACCCAAATCACAGGGGAAATGATGGTTGGACCAGCAAAGGCATTGTTTATGGACGAAATATCTACAGGATTGGACAGCTCGACAACTTTCCAAATTGTGAATTCGCTCAGGCAATATGTTCATATTCTCGATGGAACAGCAGTCATTTCTCTCCTGCAGCCTGCACCAGAGACATACAATCTTTTCGATGATATCATTCTCCTCTCAGATGGCTACATTGTGTACCAGGGACCCCGTGAAAACGTTCTCGAGTTTTTTGAATCCATGGGCTTTAAATGTCCTGACAGGAAAGGTGTTGCTGACTTTCTCCAAGAGGTTAGTGTAAATCTAGACTTCGTTGGCCTCATTCATACTAATAATGGTCATGCAAATATTTTGGCAAGCCAAAAAGTGCGGTCATAGTATATTAGCATTGACATGTAGATAAGGAGATGAGCCTTAAATCTGGAGTCACACGCTTATTATTTTCTTTATGATCAACTGGTCATAGGTGACGTCAAGGAAAGATCAAGAGCAGTATTGGGCACGCAAAGATGAGCCTTACAGTTTTGTCACGACCCAGGAATTTGCCGAGGCATTCCAATCATTCCATGTGGGAAGAAGAATAGGAGATGAACTTTCAACTCCATATGACAAGACAAAAAGTCACCCAGCGGCATTGACCACCAAAAAGTATGGTGTTAGTAAGAAGGAGCTATTAAAAGCTTCCTTTTCAAGAGAATACTTGCTGATGAAAAGAAATTCGTTTGTTTATGTCTTCAAGTTAACACAAGTAAGTTTAAAGTTTGTGTTTTTTTTTTCCTGTTGCTTTCATTTTCTACAAACAGGTCTTGACTAGGTTTTCTTCTCTGCTTTTAGCTTTTCATTATGGGACTGATTTCAATGACACTTTTCCTACGGACGAAAATGCCACGTGAAGATGCATCCGATGGAGGAATTTACACCGGTGCTTTGTTCTTCTCTGTGATTATGATTATGTTTAATGGAATGGCAGAGTTGTCTATGACCATTATAAAGCTTCCTGTCTTTTACAAGCAAAGGGACCTCCTCTTCTATCCCTCATGGGTGTATGCTATTCCTCAATGGATCCTCAAAATCCCGATAACATTTTTAGAAGTTGCTGTTTGGGTGTTCATGACCTACTATGTCATTGGATTTGATCCGAACGTTGGAAGGTACTTACAATGAATTTGCTGCACATTTGGCTAATATATCAGTCATGTGTGCTTCCTAATATTTTGCGAATGTCCATATTACAGGTTGTTTAAGCAATACCTGCTGCTAGTAATGGTGAACCAAGTGGCCTCTGCACTATTCCGATTCATTGCAGCGATGGGGAGGAACATGATTGTTGCTAATACCTTTGGGTCATTTGCATTGCTCTTGCTTTTTGCCTTGGGCGGCTTTATCCTCGTCAAAGGTAACAACACATTTAACTGTGAAATTGGTTTTCCCATTTTTCTTTCCCCATTAACTACAATATACATTAAATAATGCTTCTTTGCTCTGTTTGCTTGCTTGTACAGACGATATAAAGAAATGGTGGATATGGGGTTACTGGATATCACCTTTGATGTATGGGCAAAATGCAATAGTAGTTAACGAGTTCCTGGGAAACAATTGGAAAAAAGTAATTTCTCGAACTATACTTTAGAAAATTTATGATGTCTGCCTCTTATTAAAAAGCTAATGCATGATTATATTTAACAATAAAGGTTCTCCCAAACACAAACGAAACACTGGGAGTTACGGTGCTGAAGAGTCGTGGATTCTTCACCCACGCCTATTGGTATTGGATTGGTGTAGGTGCAAGTGCTGGATTCATCTTCCTTTTCAACATTGGTTTCGTCATCGCTCTCTCTTATCTTAACCGTGGGTATCTCCTCCTTTTTTCACTTTAATCGTTCTAAACAAATAGGATTTGTTGAAAATAATGGAAATTTTGTGCAGCATTTGGGAAGTCACAGTCTACAAAATCAGACGAACCCGAAAGTAATGAAGAGGGCAAGAGGACGGGGGGAGGCATACAGTTAACACAGAGAGAAAACAGCTCAAGTCAGAGGGGAAGTACCTCATCAGCAATTGAGGCCAGTCGTAATGGGAAAAGAGGAATGGTGCTTCCATTTGAACAACATTCCATCACTTTTGATGAGATTATATATTCTGTTGACATGCCACAGGTAACTTAAAGGATAGGTTCTGGAATAGATGAATTTTTCTGTATTGATTTTCAAAATAAGTATTGCCCATAAACTTCAAACCTAAATTCTTTCAATTGAACTTGCAGGAAATGAAGGAGCAGGGTGTCCTCGAGGATAAACTGGTGCTTCTAAAGGGTGTGAGCGGTGCTTTCAGGCCCGGTGTTCTCACTGCTTTGATGGGTGTTAGTGGTGCTGGTAAAACAACACTGATGGATGTGCTGGCTGGTAGGAAAACTGGTGGATATATAGAGGGGAACATCACAATTTCGGGTTACCCAAAGAAGCAAGAAACGTTTGCTCGAATTTCTGGGTACTGTGAGCAAAATGACATTCATTCTCCTCATGTTACCGTGTACGAGTCCTTGGTCTATTCAGCATGGCTCCGCTTATCCTCTGGGGTTGATTCCGAAACAAGAAAGGTCGGTATTTAAATGACAACTCTCTCTCTTTTATGTTCCTATTTCTCCTAGTGAATTGGCAATCTGGCTTGTGCTCAAACCTGGAGTCTGGAAATTCTTGCTTAAGTTTAGCTTACTTGAATGTTTTCAAATCTGAGCTTGTCTTCTCTTGGCATGGCAGCGGATTATGACAACAAAATTGCAATGAATTTTATACACTGCCATGTGTGTGTGTACTTTGATTACAAAACTGCATGGCATTGTCAAGTATTGAGTCCCACATTAGGCTGTACCAGGGTTATCTGAGCTATTTAAGCGATTAGAAGGAGCCTATCTGTGATTAATGCTTTTGGGTTTTTGCAACCCTGGGCCGAGAAAAATAATCTCATTAAATCCACTTATAAGCTGTAATTTGTCATTCTTCTGATTGAGTTTACAAAGCATGTTCTCAATACTCAAGCGTGATATGATGATGAAAGATGGGTGAATTGCCATGATGAGTTTGAATACCACTACCAGAAATCCTGATTCATGATTCTATCTAATTGTTGCAGATGTTCATTGAGGAAGTCATGGAGCTTGTGGAGCTGAACCCATTGAGGAATGCACTTGTTGGGTTGCCTGGTGTAAATGGTCTCTCTACCGAGCAGCGCAAGAGGCTCACTATTGCAGTCGAGCTTGTGGCAAACCCCTCCATAATATTCATGGATGAACCAACTTCAGGTCTAGATGCAAGAGCTGCTGCAATTGTCATGAGAACAGTTAGGAACACAGTGGACACTGGAAGAACGGTTGTGTGCACAATCCATCAGCCAAGCATTGATATATTTGAAGCTTTTGATGAGGTGAGAACTGTTAATTATCTACATACCAGGTGAAAATTTGTTGGTTCTCTTGTAGATTTGAACATGACATATAAATGATGTATTGCAGCTTTTCCTAATGAAGCGTGGAGGGCAAGAGATATATGTTGGGCCATTGGGTCACCACTCTTGCCATCTTATCAAGTATTTTGAGGTAGGATGCTATAGAAATCAGAAATACTGGCTTCCAAACATCAATAAATCATTTTGTATGTTGAAAATTTCCTAATACGTATACATTTTCTTGGCTTCTAGAGCACCGAAGGAGTCAAAAAAATTACAGATGGTTATAATCCAGCAACTTGGATGTTGGAAGTTACAAGCCAAGGGGAAGAAATTGCTTTGGGTGTAGATTTTACTGATGTGTATAAAAACTCAGAACTATACAGGTATGTTCATGTTAAATCACTGACTGTATCACTTGATTGGAAAAAAAGAAAATCTACAATCTTGACGATGTACTTATAGATCCTTGTCATTATTAAGAACTTCAATTTTTTTTGGCTGAAATTTCTACTCCCGATTGGCATGTGCATCAGGAGGAACAAAGCATTGATTAAGGAGTTGAGCAAACCTGCTCCTGGTTCAAAGGATCTCTATTTCTCGACACAATTTTCGCAGTCATTTTGGACTCAGTGCATGGCTTGCCTATGGAAACAACGCTGGTCCTATTGGCGCAACACACCATATACTGCCGTCAGATTTCTCTTCACGGTATTCATAGCTTTGACATTTGGGACAATGTTCTGGGACCTTGGCTCGAAGACGTAAGTAACTACCAGAATACTCACAACATATGTGTGTATGTATGCATATGTATATGTATATAGACTTTCTTGGTTTACGGCTACATTTTAATTATTCCTTAAATTTTCATTTGCAGGAAGATTATGCAAGATTTAACTAATGCCATGGGTTCCATGTATGCTGCTGTTCTCTTCCTTGGCGTCCAAAATGCTTCGTCTGTGCAACCTGTTGTGGCTATTGAACGAACAGTCTTCTACAGAGAAAGAGCTGCTGGAATGTATTCTGCTTTGCCATATGCATTTGGACAGGTAACTACATATTGCACACTTTATATATATATATATATATATATATAGTTCAATAGCTGGGTAAGTTAATGCAATTTTCATCTATTGTATCAGGTTGCGATTGAGATCCCATACATTTTCATGCAATCTGCAGTATATGGCATTATAGTTTACGCAATGATTGGATTTGAATGGACTGCAGCCAAATTCTTTTGGTACCTATTTTTCATGTTTTTCACATTGCTGTACTTCACCTTCTACGGCATGATGAGTGTGGCTTTTACACCAAACCAGCATATTGCTTCCATCGTATCCTACGCGTTTTATGGTATTTGGAACTTGTTTACAGGATTCATAGTCCCTCGACCTGTAAGTATTTGCCACTTTAGGTGTGCTGGTTTTTAATTGTACAGACAGGTATTCATAACATTTGCTAACTCTTCTTTCCTTTCCTTTCCTTTCCTTTCATTTATCTACTTGGTCAACAACAGAGGATTCCCATTTGGTGGAGATGGTACTACTGGGCATGCCCTGTTGCCTGGACATTTTATGGACTGGTGGTTTCGCAATTTGGAGATATTAAGGATGTACTTGAGGACAGTGAAATTCTTGGTGAAACTGTGGAAGAATACGTGGAAAAGGTCTCTTGGATTCAAGCATGATTTTCTGGGAGTTGTGGCAGTTGTGGTTGCTGGGACTGCCGTGCTCTTTGCATTTATCTTTGCGTTTTCAATCAAGGTGTTTAATTTCCAAAGGCGGTAGACAGATTGTATTTGATTACTTGTATCGGATCATGTTTCAGGATTAATGCTAACAATTAGCATTGTCCAAATTCTTTTTTTTATTATTGTCATTATTATTGTTATTAATAATAATAATATTTTGTGAGCATAATAATGTACTTTGATTTAATATAAAGAAAGAGTTGGGTGGCATTCTTAGCTTTTACTTACCACTATATGTGGTTGTGTTTCTTCTTAGCTCCATCCACTAACCTACTAGAATACAAAAAACAATCGAAATCCAACACATCGAAGACCCAAGAGCAAGGTAGAAATGGATCTACCAACACAATCGGAATCAGCATGCATGCTAGTGAGGAAGTTACAAGAAAATTTAACAATTGAAGCCACGACATGATTCAATTATAAGAGATCTCATGCTGAGATAAGTTTAAGTTCTAGCATTGTAACTAACAAACTAAT